>NC_051176.1:204520426-204792926 GCF_013339695.2 Rhipicephalus sanguineus | reverse complement strand
TGCGTGCGTTTGTATGTGTGCGTGTATATATACACATGCAAAATTGAAAAATTTCGGGGGGGGGGGGGGTTGAACCCCCCTCCCCTTGGCTACGCCCCTGGTTATAACGAATACTGATATAGCGAATTATCGGTTATAACAAGCTGAATACGAACTGTGGTCGTTCGTGCTTCATTTCAGTGACATTTTTTCTTTTTATAACGAAACCGATAGCGCGAGAGCCGCCACGATGTCGGCTGTAACGAAGAAATATTCGCTTCGAACGCAGCTCAAAGCTTGAAAGGCAGCATAAGAAGCACAGTGAATATATAAGGACCATTCACAGCCATATTTTTCTTAATCATTTCAAAAAGTAGCGCAAGTTTTGGTCATCCAACTAAAAAAAAAATGGTATGAACCCGACGGGAAAACTTTGGAACCTCATGTGACGACAAAGTGTAGCGTCACTTGTCTAGCGTTGAAGAAAGGCAAGCGCAGCAACGTGCTAATTTCGGTGTCTGTTGTCTGGCAGCATCCGAAATTGCCCTGGAAATGGCTTGAAGCCTATAGTAATGCGTTCTTCTATGTAGGATTTTTGCTTGAGCCAGATTTCCGATTTGTCAGAGCCGACTTTCATCTGTACTGTTACAACGAATATCGGATATGGCGAATTAATTTACTGTTCCGACGCTACTTTTTTATAACAAGGTTCGACTGCGCTGCCCGTTTTAAGCGGGGGTTTTTGAAAACTTTTTTGCGAAGTTAGAGAAACGAAATAACTTATCCTTTTTTCCATACATCTGAAAATATTAGCGTCAGGACTTTGTGAGGCAAGATAAGTTTTGAAAGGAGTTCGAGCTTAAATTTGCCAACTAATCCGATATTTATTTCAGCTAGCAGAAAAGCGCATTTGTTTGAAAGCAAATGCGCTTTTAAGAGGCTGAAGTATGCCGTTTGCCACTAGTTGTTAAACGCTGTCGACGTGGCCAGGTATACCGCCGTAGTAATTCCAGCACAAGATGCGTAGCCGAGCGATTTGTTGAGGTTGCCGCATAACGTGAAGAGGCTAGCAATGTGGTTATTCACTATACAGAGAGCTTCTTCCTTGGATGTTCCCTAGGAACTTTCCGAGCGCCGTATCTATTCTTCTGGTGACGTTTAGGTAGATAGTTACTGCATTCGATGGGTTCTGACACTATTGAAGGGGCCAGTCTTGGAGTGAAATTGAAAGTTAGAAAGGCGCAATCTATAGCGCCACTTAACTCCTTGCTTTTTTGTTCAATCTGGTGTTGACGTAGATACTCTTAAGTAGATAAACGGGCAATTGGATAAACGCGGTTAATGGAATGATGGCGAGCTCTCACCCACCTGCAAAGCAATAGCGTAGCCAGAAATTGTTTTCGAATGCCGATGACTGGCCTTCACAGAGAGCGCATAAAGAAACTTACGAAAGCTATGTTTAGCATGCATTAAAAGGCGTTAAAGATCGTCGCATTAAAAATCGTCGTACAACCTTTACCGCAATTCTACGCACCATTTATGTAGCGTTACCGCGCGTCTATACAGGCACTCTTAACCGATATACGGTGCATTGCGTCTGGAAGGCTATTTTTGTTCGGGCCGCAAACAAGACTCGGCACGTTTTTATGAATGCCAATGTAACACATTGTTGAGTTCAGAGGCAAAAATGCTTGTCGATGGCATAGATCTTTTTTTTTTTTTTTTTCAATTGTGCCATTGTCCTAAGAGCGTCGTTTGTGTAGCAGTATCAGTGGATCTATGCGTGTTGATCGTGTGCTTCTCGACGATCAGATGCATCGTGCCAAATCGTTTGACATGAAAACAATTGAATTCGCTTTGTCCAGAACCTGAACGCTTGAGATTTTCCTAATTTACTGGGACACGCGAATACGTTTTCCATCGTTCAGTGAACCTGTCGCTCGACGCGGCGCTGTTTCTAAGCGCGCGCTGCACGCGGAGATTTAGCTCGAAGCCGGGTCGGTCCGCGTGGTCTCATGCGCTGCGCTTGGCGTCCACCTATTGCCGCGTATGCCACACAAGGCATATTAGACGCAAGGGAAGAACCAAGTGGAAGGAGCTACCTTGTAATTAAGTGAGTTAGGATGGCACGCCTGTGGTGGTCAGCACGAAATACCGAAACACAGTGTACAAATGACGGCCGTATATTTCTAACAAAGCGTAATGATTGAGTGATAATAATGTTCGCGAGAAAACTTATCAAGGGAAAGCTAAAAGAATACTCAAATGAACAGCGGCTAAGAAGAGCGGCCGTATTAGCGGTTTCTTTTGCGTAGCGCAGATTTTCCTCGAATAACTCGATCAACACTTGTATTTAGTACCACATGTATTATATAGAATGAACTGAAGTCGGTGGCATCAGATACGTTCACCCGCGGCTGTATTAGTGTAATAGCGCCGTTCTGGAAACACAGGCGCTCTACCTAGAGCTGTGCACGGGCCGTATTTCCGAGCCCGAGCCCGGCTCGGGCCCGCCGACTTTGTAGAAGGCCCGCCCGAGCCCGACGGCAAAGGGCTGCGAGCCCGCCCGGCCCGGCCCGACGTACGAAAGCACAATCCCGGGCCCGGCCCGTAATTTTGAAGGTTCGCTGCGAAAACAAAACATTGTTTTCCGGTAAATTGGCATTTTATTGAGCATATCAAATATCATCAAACAACACACGACGAACAGTCTCTATTACACAGATTACAAATTACAAGTAGACGGCCTCATGCCAGCAACAATGGAGTTCGCTCGCCAAAGCCCTCACGTGTATGGGGTATGCCCATGCGAGCGTCAGCTTGCACGAAGGCGATCTACGTCGGGTCGCTCGTCGCTGTTGCGTTCATTTTCACTCATGGGATTTGTCCTTAAATCTAACGCAAGCAGTCGCGCGGCGCCGTCACTAGCTCAGGTGGTGTTACTTCTCTGTTTGTCGGAGTGTAACAGAGGCAGTGCTTTACCTGCTCCCCTTTTGTTTAAAGTAGCGAATGGAAAGGAAAAGCGGTAAAGGGCGGTCGCGAAAAAGGCGCTGTACGCGCGCTGGAAAACAATTCCCGCTCATTCTCTATATTTCGGGCTTGAGTCGGGCTTTGCGCCGGAGCCCGGCCCGATAAAACTCCAAGTAGCCCGAGCCCGGCCCGGGCCCGAGGTGAAAATACGTCGGCCCGCCCGAGCCCGGCCCGCGGGCCGGGTCGGGCTCGGGCTCGGGCTTTCGGGCTACCCGGAGCCCGTGCACTCCTCTAGCTCTACCCACACCACGGAAGAAAGAAGGCAGGAAAGTTTTACGATGTGTAAGCTGTCTCTTTTTGTAAATAGCGAGAACGGAAACGCAGACGTGATTGACAAAAAACTAATAGAAAGAAAACAAATGCACCGTTGTATCGCCATTCGAGTTAATATACGTACTACACTTTGCGGAAGATCACAGTAACAGGATGTTCCTGCTTTACGCATGCGGTGTTATGTTATAGTTATGGCAAAAAAAAAACAATGTCTTACAGTGCCTTCCACAGCGAAGCCAGTGCGTTTTTCGATACAGGATCACTGGGGCCAGGTGATCGTTGGGAGTCACAAAGTCTCCCGAGCAGACGCCGAAGAAGAGCCGGGACGTACTTTAAGAGAAGCACCAGATACTCTCCAAGGCTTGGAACTTATTTCGGAAATACCTTCACTCGAAGTGTTCGAGTCACTCTTGTAGAGAATGCACGAAGAAACATTTGTCTTGGAGGGTGGGTACCGAACGCAGGTACCGCGGCGAAAAATTACCAGAAATAAGTTATGTTATTACACAGATAAAAGCCTGCGGAATTCATCTTGAAACGTCTAAAAGCTAATCGTTTCGTCTTGAAGTGGCTGGCAGAATTAGTTGATAGCAGCATCTAACTAGTTGGGAACATCGTTCAATGTGTGCACTCGTATCTAAAGTGATGACCATTCCAATTCATCCACTTAGTAAAAAAAAATCTCTAATCAGTTCATGAATAAAATTACATGAACGCTGAAATTCAGTCTTATAAACCCGTCCCCCCCCATTCCTCCTTTTCCATTCTTTGAAGAAGTTGCCTGGATAAATTCGGGTGTGTAGGATGAGACGGCGACGATGATAGATATTTCAGCCAGTGATTATGTCAGGTTGTTTCACAGGATATCGCCGTAGAGCTATTACAATGCGCTTCCATGGTCCGAAGCAAAACGCTACCTTACTGCATAAGCCAGACAGCGAGCATAAAAAATGACTTCCCAATGAAAATGATTGCATTGCATAAAAATAATAATGTAACAGCGCACGCGCTATACAGAATTGTTCGCTTATCGTGGTTGACATCGTGCTTACGTGCAGATGGAGCAAGGATAGAACGCTAGTGGCCTGATGTGACCTGATGTCAGTGTTCTTTGTCGCCATGCCTCTCGTCTTGCTCTACATAGATTGACAGATCGACCGTTTATATCAATGCACATAGGTGTAGTATCTTAAGTAAAAAAAAAAAACAATTGTCTATGCCTATGGCCGAACACAAGCGAAACGTAGGTCGGTGGCTAACAAAAGGAAGTAGCGTCCATTGTTGAGAAGTATCGATGTAGCCACGCTGCAAAAAGTATGTCGTAACGAAGCTGTGGAGATCACTTTGCGTACTTGCAACAAAGCATTCGTTGTGATTGTCACCACTGCAAGGAATGAAATAACAGACAGAGAAAAATCATGGCGATGTCCTTGAATGAAGCCCTGTGCGCAAAAGTGCTGCTTACAAAAGGAGCCCTAAGTAAGTCAGGAGGAATGCGGTTAGGTGTGTGAACAGGCTCTAGTTGGTAATTCACTATGAAAACAGCGCGCCATAATATAGGAGACTGACTGAAGGACTATTTTTTTTCGTCTCTCTATGCTGCCAGTCTTCCGCCCGCTCGTGCGGGGCTTTTGTAAAAGTGAATGCGGTACATCAAACACCCTCGTAAATGTCTTCTCATAGTACGGGTATACTGCGCAATGTTCTTCAAAAGCGCAGCGCGAATAAAACAGGACACGAAGAAACACACAAGGAGATCACAGCTGTTGTAAAGCATTGTTTGTTTCTTCTGGCCCCGTTTCATTCGCACTATATATACACATTTGAATAACTATCAACCAACTCGCCCAAATCAAACTCTTACTGCATAATCGTTCAAATAAAGGGACGTAGTGAGCGACAGTCCGCAATACCCGTCTCCAGGTTATTTCGATGCCGTTCAACAACCATAGCACCTACATTATCTGGAAACATATGTTAGTCATTAAAGTTTACCAAAAGTAATCACATTTTAACTGCATGGTCGAGAATGGTGGCTATTCGATTTGGAGGAGCAGAAGTATCTGTACTCCACTAAAGAGAAAGTAAAAGATTGTCTAGAGGAGGGCTACTAAGTACTTATGAAAAATTGCCATCCGATTGAAGTGTTGTGTCTTTCACATACTCAAGTACATATGCCTGTCGAAGTCGCACTCTGAATAGGGCCATCAAAAATAACAAAGCAACGCCCATGTTATAGTCTAATAATACTGTTTTTATTAGGTGGAATGCGGGATTATAGAAAAAAAAAAGGAATTGAGGAGAAGATGCACCTATATGAGAAATATCGTATCTACAATCGATGCCGGACGTTGACTACACATGGTGCCATTGTACGAACTTAAGTTGTTATAAACAAATAAGTAATACAAATAGTTACATAATTAAATATAAAACATCTTTAAACTGGTCTTTCACCTGTCTGACGTTAGAACACCCCTGATACGTGCGTATACGAACCCCTGATGCTTTACGTATTGGGGGCGCGGAGTTTCGACTTTTGTGGTCTTGACGTTAAGACTAGAGAAGTTGTTGATTACGTACAGAATGCACAACTTACAAAAATGGTGTTAGATTAAGGTAACATACCACAAATACGTTAGAAAAGGCCAAGAAGTTTTGACGTTGAAGATACACTTCTCGAAGATAGGCATCTATCACACATACTTTTTACACTAATGATTAAATTAGAGTATCGGCTTCGGTTTTGTTCGGTAAATACAATTTGTATATTATACTTTTCCTTTCCTTTCTGAGAAAAAAAAAACAAAAAAATAAGCGGAGTCATGCTAGTGGAATAAGTGATTCGCATTTGAAACTCGACATCGGAAAGGAAGGCAGCATATCTTATCCCGCACAGAGTACAAGCACTTCAGACGAGAGTCTGGTCCCGTAGCTGAGAATTCGAATCCCTATCAAACTGAAGGGCGACGTTTAAAAAAAAAAAAAGAGAGAGAGATTGAGTACTGAAGGAGTAAGATTAGGTTTCCGGAACTTGCTGAGCAGCACAGAGCGAGAGGTGTTTAAAGTCTCTCATTATAAAAACACGTACTCTATATATCATTTCCGTTATATTTGCACTGAAGGGATTACTTTGCTCTAATGGCTTTCCGTACAACAGCGCTGCTCGAGAATTTACTTACGGCACATTGGTTGAGATTACCAAGGGCAAGGTTGTAGTCGAGATTCTTAGGCAAACAACCTCTCGTTCGGTGTTCACTTCGAGACTGCAAGGGCATTCGCATTCGCTGCACATTTTAAGTCGGCCGTACACCGTCGATGTGGCTCAATCCATGACTTTGTATGACCTGAGGATAAGCGATATGCTTGCACATGTGTGCATACATGCGTAGGTTATCTCGAGTTCTCAAAAGTTAGAATGTGTTCTTTGAAACCTTGAGAAAAGAGATGTGAACTAGGTAGGGAAAAACGCTGTCTTCTGCGGCCAATGTTGGGAACATAGCTCAGCGCCTGCGCTCCGTGCGGCTCACGAGTTTTCTTCGACAGGTATTCACAGGCGACGTCTCTTTTCCTAAGCGTATTATCACTAAATAAAGCTGGTACAATAATAAATAAAGCTGGGCTCCTGGTACAATACCGTGGTTCATATGAACGACTACAGCATTGTTTCCTTTATATAGCGAATTAATGCCATCACGAAATCATGCAATGTTATGATTGCAGCGGTCGGTGACGAGGTGAGGATATGTTGAAGCAGAGAGTAGGAAATAATATTGACAGGGGAATTAAGTTGGCGGGACATGTGCCTCGCTTTTGGTGGACAGCCTGAGATGGAGAGAGGATGCGGTCCTTTCCTGAGGTCACAGCTATCATTCAGATAATGTGCCTTAACCTCAGAATGGTGTCTTTGCAATTCAAGCAAATTTCCCACTTTTCTTTCTCCGACTGACTCTGCCTCATACTTCCCATCTCTTGGTCACCTTATATAATGCGCTTTGCCGAATTCAAGCCATGCGTGACATGTTTGAAGTGAGAGCGCTGAATATCGCCCGAGCTCCAATGATTTAAATGTATTAAGAGCCAAGACAGTTTTCGTCAATTATTCCCGCTCTGGCGAACAAAGATGCGTATATATCGTAGAGATAATGCCAAAAAAAGAGGGTGGGAGGGGGGTGCGTAACTATGTCTTGTTTTTTGCTGATGCATTCAGTAGCTTTCGCTCGGGCTGTGCAACGAGATGAAGCAGCACACTGCGATTAGAGAGCGGTACACTTACGCAGCCAAACTTTAAAAAAAAAGAAGTAGAAACCAGACTGTAAAAAAACATGATTATTTTTCCGTTTTTATCTATTGTTTTTAGTTTTATCTATTGTTTTTAGAGTAGCAACAATAATTGTGCTGATCCTGCATAACCAGCAGTTTACTATCGGCCAAGCGCGACAAGAGTCGTTTTTTTCCCTGGCTACAATGGACTCAGTACGAGTTTGTAGGCTTGTAAGCTGACGTCAGGAGTGCAGGTGTCAATCTATTTTTATTGCCTCTCTCAGTGAACGTCAGCCACAGCTAGCTTACAGAACAAGGAAATGGGTGGCAGCGTCAGAATCCTTTAAAACGAAGCTTTGAGGTGAACACCCCCTAACTTGCCCCCCCCCCCCTCCCCTGTGGCCGCTGGAATCCGCTGCTGACATGAGTGACGAGTGCATCACGTCGTGGATCACTTGCACGGAAGAACACGTTCGCGCAGCGGCACATGAATGCATGCCTGTTTTTCGTTCGGCCCAGGACACCGGAATGAGACGGGCGAATTATATGTAGCCAACCTTACCATTGCGTTTCGTATCGTACATCTCGCTGCTTGCAACCCTTCTCACTATCCCCTCCTCGAAAACCATCATTATCCTAAGGTTCCAGCATGCACGTTGGATCCTCTAATTTTTTTAACTTTAATAAAAACGCTAGGCTAAAGCGCCTAGTACAGCAATATCTTTCGTTGAGCCTTGATGTGTTTTGCATTCCTGATTGCCATGGATTAACGTTTCTTAATGGAGTGAAATGCAGTAACGTAGCTTTCTGGGCGTGTTGGTTCGCAGTAATCTGAAGATGAAACGAGCGATAAACCACACGAAGACAGCGAAGAAGAACAACCAGATGGGGCAAGCGCTGGCTTGTCCTGTCTGATGCGAGTGAAATGGCATTCGCATCTCCCGAGGCACGACGTTGTGTCGTTTTGATGGGATGAGAAAAAAAAATCACACAGGGTTCCTTATACACTCACTTAATACGACATGAAAGCGAAAGCCATCTTTTTCTTCTCAGTCAATGTAATGATCCTGCCCAGCAACCCACTGAAAGCTTTCCGCACCTAACGTGGTTTTGCACTGCCACCAGGATCGGAGGCGTTGCAAGCTTTCTGCACCTGACCTGGTTTTGCACTGCCTCCATGATCGGCCCTCCTTTGACCAAGCGACGATGTCGTGTGATGACGTCATCATGTGACGTCACGTGATGTGACGCCGTAATGACGTAACAAATTTGGCGATCTGTGACGTCAGGAATGACGTCATCCCGTGATGATGACTTTTTCTATTACTCGTGTTGACGCCGACGCCACTGGACGCCGACGCCGCCGACACGGGATGCTGGTCAATTTTAACGTTTGATGAGGTATCTAAAGCTTTCGACTTAATAAAAATATCACCAATTATTACGATACTCACTAATGCGAAATTATAGCGCAGCAGGATTCAAACGTCAGCGGCGTTGAGCCTCTGCTTGCGCTGTTCGTTTAGCAGCCGCGCGGTTGCGTCCAAACTGTGCCAAAGCGTAGTGTTCCGCCAACTGCGCCCTAGAGAGAGAGCGAGAGAGAGAGAGAAGGAATATAGGAAAGGTAAGGAGGTTAACTAGACTATACGTCCAGTTTGCTACCCTACACAAGGGGAGGGGAATAAGGGAGTGAAAGAGAGAGAGAGAGAAGGAGAGACACATTTCACATCACACACAGTGCCGAGTTTCACAGGCGGTCGCTCAATGATGTAGCGTTCAAGTACTGCAGGACGGCTCGTGTGGCTTTCTGGGCTGATGTGCTGTGCGACCAGGCTCCCAAGATCTTTCCTTCATTAAAGGGCCGATCATCGAATGTACTCAAGGCACACTGGAGAGTCCGGCGATCTTCATCAAACTGAGGACAGTGGCACAAAAGAGATGTTCAATAGTCTACACATTTGCAACTTTCGCACATGGATGATTCTGCCATGCCAGTGCGATGGCTGAATGAGTTGGTAAACGCTACACCGATCCACAACCGGCACAGCATTGTAGCGTCACGTCGAGAAATCTTGGATGGCAGTTGTAGCTGGAATAACGATTCAAGATTCTGTGGGCGACGATTGGAGTTAAGCGAAGAATTCCAGTGCGCAAGCGTGGCATTATGCGCGATCTGACGAAGTTCTCTAGCAGCGTCTACTCTTGACAAGGGTATGAACAGCGTGGGCGCTCCATCGTGGGTACATCGGGCATCGTCGTCGGCGAGGTGGTTACCACTGATTCCACCGTGACCCGGCAGCCATTGTAAAAAAATGTCGTGTCCTTGATTAGCGGCGTGATGAGAAATTTCATCGATTTGAGACACCAACTGGTGGTAGTTTCCACGTCGTACACTTCGCACACATTGAAGGGCTGCCTTAGAGTCGCAGAATATTGCCCATTTACAAGGGAATTCTTGCATGACAAACTCCATGGCGGCTCGAAAAGCGCCGAGCTCGGAGCTCGTAGATGTCGTGACATGTGAGGTCTTGAACTTGACCGTGATTGATCGAGATGGTACCTGTCGGACTTCCCGAGGCACCTGTCGAACCTGTCGAACTTCCTGTCGAACCGACAGGTGCCTTCCTGTCGAAGGCACCTGTCAAACTTCCCGAGACCCAACCGTCCGTGTAAACATGAATTCGGTTAGCATACGATATATGCAAAAGGTCCAGTGAGATCTGCTTGAGGGCTGCAGATGACAGGCTTGCCTTTTTAGATATCCCCGGCACTTCAAGGTGCACAGTGGGCCTTTTCAGGCACCGGAGGTAGTGATAGTTGCGGGCGCGAATCTTCACGAGATGGAATGCTGGTTAGCCGCAACAACTTTGGAAAACGCTGCCTTTGGTCTTTCTAGTGGCAAGCTAGCGAGGTGGTGGTCAGGCACTCCGGGAACTGCGCCCTAACTGGTAGGATTGAATGGGTGAAAGTGCAAGGAGACTGCGCTTGCAGGAGTGGAATGGGTCGGAAACACGTCACCTTACCGGAAGCCACAACTGCGCGACTTCCCGTGGTAGAGTGTACCACAACTGTACCCGCGTTCCGCGTACCGCGAGCTGCGCTTTGAGCTCACCGTCTTTCATTCTCCGCTATGCCAATCGTTCGCTCTGTTACGTATACTAGGATGACACTAACCCACGAACGGACGCGTAAGGTTCACGTTCTAAAATTTTAAGCGTTATTTTTCTAATAGTAATATGACCTTGACCTTCACGTTAAAGTGGTGATCTTGAGAAAACAGTCTCAAGATGCGCCACAAAATAGCGCTGCCTGAAAAAAAAAAAACAAAAAAAAAAACGCCAGGCCTGCGCTGAAACCGCAGCACAGTCACAGCGAAAGCTGGAAGAGCGGCGTTTCTAGAGCCCGTTGTAAGCTCTCTTGGGGCTACAATACAAGTACACTAGAAAGGTACCCACTACGCCATAAATCACATTTTTTGTGAAGTTGGGAAGCACCTACTAAGCCATTATTCGTCATTCTGCGGAGAAACGAGGCACCAGCTACACGTCTGTAAGGCTATATGTGCACTTTGTTGACGCGACGACTGATGACGATGAAGAATTATGGCTCAGTCCTTTGTAATGGTTTGGAAGCTTTAAACGGCCCACCAGTTATGTAATTTGCATTGGGTGACGCCCGGTCGCTATTTCCCTCTCCCGTCGTGCTGTATAACATACGTTGACGTGGGAGAGAGACCGGGGAGGGGTCGAGGAACTTTACTGAGACCCCGAGGAAATGGATCATGCGCTTATGGGCTTCCTTGGCAACCAATACAAGTGCACTTGCGAGGAACCCACTACGCTATAAATCATTGTAATTTTTGAGAAGTAGGGCAGCAGGCACTGTGCCATTTTTCGCCATTCTACGGAGAGCCGTGGTACCTGCTAAACGCATGCAAGGCATTATGCGCACTTTGTTGATGCTGTGCCTGATGACGACGAAGAATTATGGCAGAGCCCTTTGTAATGGGTTGGAAGCATTCAACAACCTACTCGTTGCGCAATTCGCATTGTGTGACGCCTGGTTACAGAATTCGCGTTGTGCGACGCTTGGTGCTTATTTTACTCTTCTACGAGGGTGGCGATGCGGGCTTGTTGGTTGGTCATACTTGAATGAGTTGAGCGCATACGAGGACACGGACAGAAGGAAGAGACGTACACACACTGGCGCTACTAACAACAATGATTTATTTCATTCTCCTGCGGATTCATATACCAGTTTTGCGCACGACAGTCACGTGAACACTCGTGACTGTCGTGCGCATGAATCATTAAATTTGCTTGTCATTGCCTGTGCACCCTGTTTATCTATCTCGTGAGATGAATTCCCTTGTTTGTTATCAAATTGTTGTTTTTTATGAAAGAGTGTTCACGTGACTGTCGTGCGCAAAACTGGTATATGAATCGGCAGGAGAATGAAATAAACCATTGTTGTTAGTAGCGCCAGTGTGTGTACGTCTCTTCCTTCTGTCCGTGTCCTCTTAATCTACCTCTTAATCTACCTCTTAATCCACACGGAATTCGCTTTTTGCCCTTTAAATACCTGTTCCGCATTTGGATGTTATCTTTTTACTGGGTCTCCATTCGGTTTGGCGCAGCATGTTAGCGTATAGACACTGTGATGTTAAAGTTCCGTCTGTTCATGAGTGTTTCGCGGAAATTGTTGTCAAAGTTCGTGAGGTGTATAAGACGACTGACTGTGATGAAGATGTGATAGCTCTGTTTGATACATTAACGCACATGAAACGGATATGATGTGTGCTTGTTAGACGATCTTGACCTGTAGTCAAGAAGGTAATAAAGAAAAAAAGAACCGGCATGGCTCAGAGGTTGAATACTGGGCTCAAACGCAGAGGGCCCAGGTTCGAACCTCGTTCCATCCTGGAATTTTTTTTTCTTATTTCGTTTTTTTTTATTTCGAGCGATACTGGTTACGGACACCGGCGGCGGCGGACAACTACGGCGCCAAAAACGGCCGGTGAAATGATCTCATAACAGCTTTCGCTATAAAACGGCAGAGCACTGGCATGTCCTGTATAGTAGCCGGTGTCGATATCCATATGTGCATACGCGAAAGTACGATGTGCTTAGGGTCACCTTCGGCGACTCATTAAGCAATTAGCCGTTTTGCTCAGCGGGCATATCGCTTAAACGACTAACATTTCGGAGGACTTCCCAGTGCTGGCTTTCCCGCATTTTGTCTTCTAACCTACTCGAAGGAAGACTACGAAAAGGAACAATATGAGAGCCAGCAAAGTGAGCTGTTTTCATTTGCCGGCGGTTATGACCTTCAAATAAAACGCAAACAAAAAGTATTTACGGCTGTCCTCGCGGCGCTAAGCCAAGGTTATCTTACAGCAACAAGAGAATGTATGTTCCACCATAGGAATTCTGCCTCTCAGCGCTGATCGCATAGCGCCTGTGCTGCACGAAATCGCTGGCCTTGCTATTCTCATGTTCGTTTGGAAGATATAGCTGTCCCTCTGTTCAGATATGACACTGGTTATGGGCAACGAGCTACGTGAGGAACTGGGGAAATCTAACAGGGCCAGGCAATCTTTTTTCCCAGACGATCTATAGTTTCCTCGAGCACACAGCATTGTCAAAACACAAGTTCACTGCCTCGAACCGATGGCGGCTCCTCCGTTGTCTTATCGCGCTGAAATTTAGAAGAAAACTGCAATGACTGAGCAGGCTTTAGCCCCGCCTTTCTGTCCTTTTCATTGCGCTGGTGCGTAACCGGCTTCCCTTCTGCCTCTCGTAAATATCGCGCTAGGATAGTTTTGTGCCACCAGACTTGTACCGTTAGAGGGAATCCGTCACTGAAGTTTCCAATTTGTTTCGCGCTTCCTACGCAGGAAGCCCAGCGGCCTAGCCTTAAGCATTCGTTAATTTGTTAGTGATGCTACAAAGTGAAATGAAAGTGTAACACTAATTTTAGCAATATCAGTTTTTTCAGAGAAAACGATAGAACAGGCAATGTATGATTGCAGCACCTATTTCATAACAAAGGTTCGGTCAGAACGCAATGAAATTTGGAATTTTGTGGGCGCCCATTGATTTCCGAGCTGTGATTAGTTATGTGAGCAACGCAGCTGCGATGAATTTCAAAATTCTTGCACTTTTTTTAGTTTTTCTTGTTCGTTTCCCAGCGCAGGCAAGAATATTTCACGTCAATGGCCAAGACAATGTTATAGCGATCGAACAACATGCATTGTAACTGTAAAGAAAAAAACAAAACAAAACACGAAAGAGTCGCTATATCTGAGTGCGCGAAGGAGTACTGTCCACTGCTACAGTGATTAAATCTGTTACTTACATTGTGAACGATTCGCAAGTTTAGACAGTAAGGTGAAGCTGTAAAAAAACAACTTGAAAGCTGTTTCCTTTTACCGGTGCTCCTTTGTTATCTCAAACGGAAATGCATGATATATGAACGAGAAGACGCAGACGAGTCTAAAAATCTCGCATTATTCACGGTTCGGCGCTACGCGGCCACGATGAAGATAAACGTTATACGCAGAACAAGCTCGAAAAACATTTGACTCTGCAATTGCTGTTTGTTCAAAGCTGTTGAGTTGCTGTATAGAGCGAAAAACGCGCAGCGCGTTGTGAATGAGGATGAAAAAAACGCCGTTGCTACAGGAAAACACGAACGTGTCAATTATTTAATATCAAGGTTGCGACCGTTATGCAGTTTGTTGCTTCGAGGGACCGTGATTTGTCTACGATTGCGCAAGAACAACCGCAATTCTCGAAATAAACTCGTCGTGAGTTATCGAGGGTCGTGTTTCGTCACGTTGTTTCTTTCTAGTCGGCAACAGACTGTTATTTCTCTAACAATAAGCGAATCTCGCAACAATGTTTTAAGTTATCAAGCGCTGTCCTTTAGAGTCGGACATTCGTTGTGAGAATGCAGTTTAGCTGTTCTGCAATTTCCTCGTATGTTCCGCGCCATTTTCGTCATGTGGGTGCTGCAATTGTCGGCAGCATTTCTACTGCGACTTTCTTGAACAAACGTTAACACCGCGCACTGCCAACCTTGTAGTGTGCATTTTCAATCGAACGTTGTATTTATATACGCTACTCAATGCCCGATGAGAACCGTAGTTTACAAAAAGAACCACTCTGCGACGTCTTTGATGAAGAAGTTTGGTATAGCAGTATCGCTTTCGTGGAGAGATGTTGAAAAATCGAGACGTTTTGCAGCGGAATGTGCAACTCGCTTAATACGTCCCCTATCTTACCATCGCTTACTATTTATATTGTTTTATAGTCGGGTATGAAATTCACTGCCCATTGTCCTTTTTGTCTGTCTTCATTGGTTTTTGGATTTAATTTGCTTTAAAGCGGGGGCATTTTACCCGCGGCTCCATATTTGTTATATATTGTAAGCTGGGACATGACTGCTGGCCGGCGATGCTGTTCTGTAACTAGATCGCTTGGCAACCACGTTTACGTTCGAGGCTTTATCACGGGCGCCGTGGGTCGCACAGAATAGTTGAATGAACAGCGGAGCCAATGGTAACGACAGCGCAGCCACCGTGTATCTGGAGCGTCAGCGCTGCACGTAACACGTGAAGAAAAAGTGCTGCCGCGAGTCACACGCAGGGAAACACAGAATGGCAGGAACCTAGCGCGCCGCTCTGTACACGCCGCCTACTCCATCGGCGATAAGCAAAGACAATGGGCTCCCGCGACGAATTGGCGCCCAACCGTGGTCGATACTCAGTGGCCGATAAGAGCAGCTACTGTGTCCAGTAGCCAAAAACCCCCGGTGCAACGGGGCCAGGAGCAGACACGCTTCAGCAGCCGCCGTGCGACGTCGTTCATCCGGAGCTCTCTCACTCAGTCAGTCCTATCCCGGGCGCTGCTCCGCGCGGACACTTCCGAGCAGGAATCGCTGAGGCGACCCACCCCGTGAAACCGGGAGAAGAGACCAGCCAGGCGAAGCTGAGCAGCTGTGACTTTTGAAAAAGACTCTTTCGCCGACGCCACTGTCGAGTCCAAGCCGTCCCATGGTGATCAAGAGCGGATATGTGGACGTGAAGCTGCCGCAAAGCGCCCGCAACAGCAGCACTTGGAAGGTTCGAGCCTTATTTACACGTTCCCTTTGCGGCTGTGCTGTCGAACGCTTGTTTTGTTACTCAATGTTTACGTAAAAAAAAATCTTTTTATAGCTATTGTAAAAAAAAAAGACGACCAGTCTTAAAGGTTTACAGTTGATTCTTCAAATGGTTGTCTTTCTCTGTGCTCAACTCATTAAATTTGAGAGAGAGCGATGACGGTGTTCAATTTATTGGCGTGCGTGCAATTCAAAGACAGTTCTGAAAATGCACACTGTTGCAATGAAACAGCCGAGAGAATGTGCGCTGCTCGATCTATATAGTTGCGTTAGCGATCAAGTGCTGACCTCATGATCGCTAACGTGCCTATGGGTGTATTCCACTTGCCAGTAGTTAGTATCTTTATAATATCTTTGTGTGGACAGTTATGTTGCGTGTGACCATGAGTTGCTTTGATGTTGTGTACTTGCTATGTGCGTTGTGGGCTGTGAATTGACATACACGTTTCCCGTTTCCTTAGATCATATTTCAGTTTGTCCCCGCAGACAACGCGATGAAAACCCATTACTGTTCGCAAGCTTGTAAATTTGGAAACATCGTATATGATAAATCAGCCTGGAAGTTCAAACGAACACCAGTTCGTTCAACTATATGTTCTAAACACTTCACTTTATTTGTCGTTGGCTAGTCTCAGATGAGAACATGCAAGCCATTAAGTAGAAGGTGTGGATTGTGCGCGAAAAATGCTACGAAATTTAAAGCTTGCTGGCCGGGACAAGAGGGCCGCTTGTGATTTTAGGATGCTTAGTAAGATGGCCTACTTGCTCGCAAATAGGGCACGCATTGTTAACTGCCAACCAACCAAGAGAATGGAAATTTGATTAGTCCACATATACTAGTGAAAATTTAACATCAGTATTAAGTTATGGCGAATTACGTTCTTGGGGCAGAATTAAAAAAAAAAAAAGAACCTTGTTTCGCAAGTGTTCTTTCCCAGTGGTTGGCCGCTTTCGCCGATAGTATGCCCAGCGTCAGGACTGGCTGAAAAATTCGTCTTACGTACAATTCTAGCGTAAGTCGCTTTAATGAATTCAGGCCCTGATTTACGCACTGCGAGACACGTTGTAGTATAGAACACCAGGGCCCGTATTAAAAAAGCATCTTGCACCAGAGTTGCTCCTAAGAAGAAATTTCGGCCAATCGTGATGTCGGACATATCATTAACGAAGCCGGCTGGCCAATGTCAAATAGCACAATCTGAAAGCTTTGTGAATTCGGCTCCAGATTTAATTTGAATCAAGTGGGAATCAATCACATATTTTTGCGAGTAAGACAGCAAAATCGCGCCCGGAACAACGGGACGTATACTACGCTCTTGTCCCATCAACTTTCGATTACGATACACATACG
The DNA here is from genome assembly GCF_013339695.2 of Rhipicephalus sanguineus. Lineage (NCBI taxonomy): Eukaryota > Metazoa > Arthropoda > Arachnida > Ixodida > Ixodidae > Rhipicephalus > Rhipicephalus sanguineus. The sequence goes on along the minus strand of NC_051176.1, from coordinate 204,775,867 downwards.
TCGCACTGACTATCAACGACTATTATGGTTGTGACAGTTTTTATTTTTATGGATAAGAATTTGAGATTTGACTGAATCTTGCACTTGCTAAGCCTCATGGCTATTATAAGCAGCAGCCATTATGTTGGGCTATAGCTTTCATGCTTAACTCGACCAAAGAAGTTGGCCACTGTAACTTCCACTAACGATATGTGCGCAACTCGAAGAAAAGTTCTATGGCCGTCACAGTATTTGCGACAAGTATGTGGGGAGAGAGAGAGAGAGAAATAACTTTATTCATCCCATCGTAAAGGAAAGGGGCTGCTAGAAGGCGAGGGATCCTACTCGCGGTAGGCCTCCTCTATCCCCTCAGCCGACCTCAGGATAGCCTCCTGAAGTGCGGGGCTGTAGCTGCGCATGACAGCCTCCCATAGCCCCTGACTAGAACTCTCTTTTTATGAGAAGGGCGGCAGCACAAGTTGCTCACATGCGCCTGCCACTTCTAAAAAAATGACATGTTCTTGTCTTTATTACTGAACCAAGAAAGGTCTATATTGGTGAGAAAAAACAAAAACAAAAAATGATTGCTCCTTTTACTTTTGCTTCTTCGGATATATATATATATTATATATATATATATATATATATATATATATATATATATATATATATATATATATATATAATACCTTAGAAGTTCCTGTAGCGCTGAAAAAAGAAACAAGAGAGAGGTATTTGTTCCAGGGAAGGTATGTTCACTCAGATATAATGGCTAGTGCCGCTTAAATTTCGCAATAACATTGGAAACTGCAATAAAAAAAATATGTGGTGCAAGTCTGTGATGGCATTCAGTCAAAGATCAGTCACAACGTAAGAAAACGATAAAAAACAAGAAAAAAAAACACTGGAAGAACACGAACACATAGTGAATCTGAAATTAATTATTCTATTGGCAGAAAAGAAAAAAAATCACGCATATCCGCGAAGTGAATGATGATGAGTGGGCGAAGCACCGGGGATCATTCGGGTAACCGTGAATCCCCCGTACATTGCCCACTCGAGCATGCAAATGCGTGACGAACACGTGTGCATAGTATACACAATGTTGTTTTATTGATGTCATAAGGCGTATATAGTGTTGAGGTGCGGACTTCGTTTCCCCTTCATTAGGACCGCCTTGTGATCGGTGAAATGAAGAGCCAGGGGTTCTTGAATGGGATGTAATCTGAAGTTAGCGAAGACGAGGTCTATGCACGTCCCCCTGGTTGTTGTTGGGTGTTTATGGTCATATCAAATGCATCTGAGAGCATAACACGCCCCTAGCGGTCTCCATTCAAACCAGAGCGCGCGCCGGAAGCGAGCGCTGCTACCGCAGCGCCCCTAGCGGACTCCATGTAAACCAGAGCTACGCTAGACGCGGGGGGTACAAGGCTCGGCCCTAAGGTGCTTCGGCCCTACAGGGTCGCTTATTTCATATTAGTATGTACGTAGAAGTAAGATAGCAGTACAAGGCTTTGTGGAAAGCAGCTCGCGTCGATGTTGCGTGCAAGTCGAAAAGTTCTTTGAAGGTATAGTTTCTTAGCGGACTCACCTTTGCATAATTCCTCCGGGTCCGTATTCGCACAAGTTTCTTACGTTTGTATCTGATACTTGTGTTCATCACCAGCGCCTCCTTACGCAGTAATTACAAGCTTACAGTTCCTTGATCACTACCTTGAAGTTACTGCTGAAAGTTCTGCGAGATGCACCGCGCACTTTGCCAACTTGGTTAGCACAAGGAACAATTGGCACCAGCACCGTGCTGGTATTAACTGGGCACAAACATAATGATCCGAGCACCGCGAATATTGCTCATGAGCATGTGACACACAGCTGTGAGAGCACTCGGCTTGAAATCTGGGCCCCTATTAAAAAAAAAAAAAGAAAATCTTGCGCTAGAACGGGTTGGGAGAGAATGCTTCTGTCTATCCTGAAGATGGACATATAATTAACAAATCATGTTTAAAATAAACGTGTTTCTAAATGTCAGCACATAAGCCTTCATAGTTGAAAGGATACACGGCATTTGTAATGTGAGTCCTCCATGATTTCGACACTGGTCTTTTCTTTGCCACGTCAGCTATTAAGGTATTGGTGCGCCATGTAGCAGTAGAGTGAGCGAACGGGACCCTTATGTATAGGATTTCACGGCGGGGAAATAACCGCTTTTTCCCAGTAATTATGGAATGGATTCCCACTATCAGACACAATTCGCGGTTGTGGAGTAATGTGGGCTTTCTTTGGCGTAGACGGATAACGCGGAGAGCCAGGCTTCTGGAAATGTGCCTTATATATCTCATCGTTACATTGTTCACAGGATATGGCTGAACATACTAGCGTTATCAGTAGATGCCAGAGCTCGCCGAATATGCCCGCCGTATCTTTTAGCTCGCAGGTGGTTGCACGCTAGACAAAGCCGAACAGTGCAGGAGATAAGGAAAGCTTTGAGCACAGTTTGCTCATTGTCTTTGTCCAAATTCTGGGCGCCGTCTTTTCCAAGATCCGGTGCTATAATGCTGGCAGCAACCGATATTGTGGGCGTGCTGAAACGACTGGAGAAAGTGACCTGAGGCACGTGCGCCGCTGACGGTCGGTGACATGCATTCAACAAACAATGCATCGACGCACGCAGAATACTTGAAGTATTACAGGTTATACTTTTACGCATGCAGGCAAACAAAAATAAGACAGAAAGAAAAGGTGGTTTTGACTGCCACTTTGAAGGAGATATGTCCAGATTACAATAAAATCAGAACACTACGAATCAGAACCAGCCCACCCACCGACAAGACTTTCGTAGATGTCTTGGGAAGGCGATGCCGCTTGGAATGGGAAACAACTTAACTTTACTGACACCAGAAGGGTGAGAAGTAATAAGGTTAGACGTAGCAAAATGAATAACTTGTACCTTCTTGAGCAACCATAACCACTGTGAGAAAGCACATGTTATCAAGCGCATTGTTTATTTATAAAAAAGCCTCGCTGGTTGAAAGCAGCTGACACGTCTTGTATCAAAACATGTGCAGGAGAGAAATCAACAGAATAGTACCCTGTAAACATTTTCCCTATGGCTACGCAATCTCGAGCGCGTAGCGGCCGGAAACTGCAGTGCAGCGAGCTGGGCTGTTTTTCTCGGCTGCAAACACGTGCTCCGCGCTAAATCTCGGCGAGCGTTTGTTGACGCGACGAGTGTGTGTTCCTCATACTGGCTGGCACGCTTCGACGCAGAGCTGGAAGCGGAAATGGGTCGACCTGACCCAGCTGGAGTCGGCATCGGGCCAGCCGTGCGACGTGCTGGTCGAGGTGCGCCCCCACCGCAACTCGGGCGTCCAGGCCCGCGGCACGCTATCGCCAAAGAACGCCCAGGTGTTCCGGTGCGGCTCGAGCACACGAGAGTTCGCCGTGGCCGTGCGCTCGGGCCAGCGGCCGCCCATGGTCTACCTGGCAGGCGAGAGCGAGACGCAGAGCCAGGAGTGGATGGCCGCGCTGCGAGCGCTGCTCTGGCCACCCGTGCCCATGGTGGAGCTTGAGAACGGTACGTTTTATACCACGCCGATGTCCGTGGAGGAGGAGGAAAACGAGAGAGAGGAAAGACAGGGATGTTAACCAGTTTGGCATAACCGGTATGCCACCCTGCACAGGGGGAAGGGATGGGGGAGATTGAAAGAAGAGTAAAGAGAGAGAGAAAGAGAGGGGAACACACACGCACGCACATAACTTCGCAGTGCAGAGCGGCAGTCTTGTGCGGTATGCGGCATCATTAAGAGTCTACAGCCGCTCGTGCATAGAAAAGAAAGAACGTAAAAGAGATGCGCTGGCTCATCAAACTCCAAATAATTGTTTAGGAGAATCCGGAAATATTATCCGAACGAAATAAATATACCTGCTCTCTGGTTAGATACGAGTGTCGCGAGCTGCTGAACCAAATATTGTTTTGCTGCACTCGATTAGAGTACCAGCATTACCACTCTCCGTCTATATTACCTTTCTTTGTACTGGCTGGTTTCTGAAATCATACTCATATAATGTTGACAGACAGGCATGCCATTTTCTGGAGTTTACAAGAAGTAGTAGCTGTAAACAGGGAGCGAAGTAGGGGAGTAAGCAAAGTTGAAAGAAAAAAAAAATGCTTGGTATTTTTTTTTTTTTTTGTGAGAGAGGGCACACGCGACCATCTGCCTTTGTACACCACCGCGTACCCTTTCTTTAAACCTCTGGTCATTAGGAAGGGCTACGATGCTTGTTGAGGCGGTGCCCAAAGCGCTTCCAGGAAAGGGGTGCGCGTTAGAAGTGCCTAACAACATAATCACACATATTGAAAACACCACATGGGCCACTTTAATAATACAGCCTATGATGGGAAGAGTCGTTAGATTCCTCTGCATGCGAGGAAACCTTGTCACGGCGCGTACGTACGTCCGCTGTCTGTGGTAAAAGTTTTGTCTCTATCGAAGAATGCTTTTCACATCCTTCAGGGTTTTAGCAAGACAGTGGCGTGCAATGTTACCTGTCGCGATTACGAACAAAGCCTTGGGGAAAAAAAACCAAACATGGAAGGAGTTGTTTTTAGTTGCTATATTTGACACTACTGCGCTACGTATCGCACAAGAAAAGGAAAAAAAAAAAGAAGAATGCAATGTTATGGGCTCACTTTATCGTGACTGAAATCTGCAACAGCGAAGAGCCGTTGTTTTTTTTTTCGACTGATCACTGCTGGTTTCTTTTTTGCAAGGCGACTGTGACGACCACTCATTAGGCATCTACAGTCATGATCTTGCTCACGCACCATCTTCCGCTCTCAGCGATGACGTTTCTCCTTGGCCGTTTTCCTTCTTTTATTCTTGAATTTTGTTCACACTTTATATATATATATATATATTTTGCAAGTTACAACCCAGGAATGATCTCCTGCTTCTATATTTTCGCAGTTCTGGGCTTCAAGTTCGAGGCCTCACTCATCGACGACTCATGGAGCGGCCGCGCTGGCCTCTTGGGCAGCTACGGCAATCTCTCCATCAGCGGTCACAAGCTGATCCTGACGCATCCGCACACGGAGCACGTGATACAAGAGTGGTACCTCAACACTCTCGTCCGGTTCCAGGTCTCGCGCAACAAACACGAGGCAGACCATGGCAAGCTGTTGGCCATCGAGTGCGGAAGGTGAGCACGCAGTTCCGAGATCTAGCGACCATTATACGCCAGATCGGCTGTTTCGACTGCTAGCCACGGGCTGACTTTGCTGTTTTCATAACTTCTTTGAACTTCTGTCGGCCTCTGTCTTCGATACTACTACTACTACTACTACTACTACTACTACTACTACTACTACTACTACTACTACTACTACTACTACTACTACTACTACTATGAATGGTAATAAAAATCCTTCACACTCAGTTCTTTGATATAGCGAGCAGCGGCTCGGACCTCTCGCATGCTTTAGCACTTCTCCTGACACTCTTGCACAAAATATAAAAAGAATGAATGAAATGTGTGTAGATAAATGTCAAGATACATTCCTTGAAAGTGTGACTGTGTTTGCTTTCAAAGCAACTGTACGAGTAGAACGTAGAATTGTGCCCACGTGAGTTGACCGTTTTTTATCATTTCCGTCCCGCAGCGAGAGCTCGACGGGGAGAGGCGTGCTGCACTTCTATTGCCCTGAAGCGCTGAACTTTGTCTACACTCTGAGGGGCGTCGTGCAAGGCATCCTCAAGCGTTTGACCCCCGAACAATACAGCTGGAAAGAAGTACACGAGATGCATGGCCGCACTCCAGCGCGACGCCAGGGCTCCGCTCAGCAGCATCGCCAGGCAGCCATTGAAGACTGCAATGGCTACAGCGTGCCCAAAACCAACGCCATATCCGTACTGCAGATGCCCACATTCAAGGGGCCCCTGCCTCCTCCTCGACCGGACGAAGTGCAGGGATTCCCGTGCTCTCGCCAGTCTCATCTGTCCATCTCCACTTTCGACTCCGGAATCTCGGTTACGTCAGCTCACGTCGACAGCGAACTCGAGTCGCCCGTGTCCGAGGTGGCGTTCAGCGTCAGCAGCGATATGGATGAGCGCATTTACGAGAAACTCGACGACGTGCTGCTGAGAAGGCCGTCGCTGGAGAAAGAGAACGACGTGCCGCCGCCACTTCCTCCCAAAACTCACAGGCGGCGCAAGTCGGAGCCAGCTAAAACCGCGCCAGTCGAAGAAGGGCAGAGCATGGTCGAGCCGTCTCCCAACGAACGGCATCTGAGACCTTACTCGATGCCAGCCGATATGACAACCTGTCCAAACGAAAGCGGCACGCATGTCTCGCCGTACGGGTCTATAACGAAGGCCACCATCGTGAACAGCCAGATTGTGGACGACACCGCAGCTGCCCCAGCAGAAGAGCACGCTCCACAGGTCGCCCCGTCATCTCCGCCTCTTCGGAATACGGAGAATGAGGACGTCGGCTCGATTTCTCGAGAAAACGTGGTTTCCCCTGCAGACGATGACGTCACCGCCAGCGAAACGCCAGGGACACGGGAGGAGACAGCGCGGCGTAGAAGCCACCTGCACATCGCACTAGAGTGCAACAGCAACTGCCAAGTTCGCCTAAGCGCAGAAATTGTCGGCGAACAAAGTCTGAACAAGGATAGAATTCGTTCCCACTCGTTGGTTGCCTGCCACGATCAAATGTTGAGGCAGATGAGACGACAACGAGCGGGCAGCTTGCCCAGCTTGTTCATACGTTAAAGGTTTTGCCATGTAACCACCATTTTTTAAGTGCTTATTTATCGATGATGCGCTGCAAATGTATGCCGCATTAGGCCATCTCTTTTGTAACAGCCATCGAGCTAGTGTCTTTAGGTCATTCCTGCAAACGAGAAATATTTTTGCGCCTTTTATACTAAGCAAGCTGATGTCCAGGGGCTGGATTCCCAAAACTTTTCGTTTGCGAGTGCTCTTTGCCATTGGCCAGTTGGCTTCGCTAACAATATGTCCAGCATCTCGATTGGCCGAAAGTTTGTTACAGACCAGTCTAGTGTAAGTTGCCTTTGTGAATTAGGGCCCGGTATGGTATTCATTAACTTGCGGGAAGCAAATACTTCGACTTGTAATCAAAGCGGTGTTTGTCTCGTGCATGTTAACTTGCGTTTCCATTTCCAGTTCCTGTTTAACACATACGGGCGCGCAACTGCGGCACTACTCTGACTTCTCAGGGCTGAGCACTTACCTGTGTGTTCCTTATCGCTAACCTGCATACTCGCTTCTGGTTCGCGCATACATTTACGAGAAAATGTACAAAATGTATAATAGCAAGAGTGTATACTCAACGGTCACTAGAACCCGAAGAAAAACAACACTCGTCGAGCGTCTTTTTACACTTATCAAGAGTAGTTCTTCAAAATTATATGGTGAAGCCTAATCGCAGTTACAAAGAAAAGGGTATCTAATTTTTTTCATCGTTACTGAAGAAATGTATATTGATTGAACATCACCAACTTCAGCCGTAAACATTATGAATCGGCACCAAAATCTTCCCGTATCGGACTTCAATCATTTTTCGTTTGTATGTGTTGTCTGTAATGTTGTAGTGGAAGGCATCACTGTGGCTGGCTGTAATTGGAATACTTCCAGGTACACATTTCTCGAAAAATAATTGGCGCCGCCATTCAGGTGGCGATACGCACGCACATGCTGCCGGGCCATGGCGTACAGGGTGATAAGCACGGTTGACCCACCGACGAGGCATTCTTATGCAAAGCGCAATTTTGTCTAAGAACCTAATCTACAGATACAGAGCGATATTTATATCAGGCGTTTATGTTTTAGAGACGTGTTTAGCGTCCTTATTCAGTACACGATGCAAAGGAATGACGGACGGCTCTAGATCTGCAATAAGGGACGAAGGAGCAGTTTAGAAAAATTAATTTAATGTTTTGGATTTGTCAGAGTTAATTTGGCGCAAAACAAATTTATCCGCCTCGAAGATACTTCCATAGTACAGAAAATGAAGGGCCAGATGCGGCAGATGAAAGCATCTGATTAATTGCCAGCATGGTAGCTTTCACTGTTAATGGGCGGTAAGAACTATACAATCACTAAAATGCATTGAGTGCCACTTCTAGGTCATTCGACGTAATTACCTCAGATGTAGACCTTAATTATTTGGCCTAGTGTTCGTTACGAATGGTCCATAATACTATAGGCTTAAAAAAAAAAAAACGAACTGTGAATATTGCCGCGGCTGTGAAGTACTGACGTGTTTTTCAAACCTCTCGATTGCTCATACTTGTAAGAACGCCTTTGAGTGGTAGCAAACGTTTAGGGCGTATGTTTTGTTGACCCATTTGAACACTTGTGAATGATATGGATGAGCTAAAAATTACATTCAATTGCTGTAATCGAGCGGCAATGCAGTGAAAAAGGAAAGTAAACGTCAGTAGAGTGCGCGGAAGCACTTTGTAAAGGCTTCGAGACGTTACCTGAAGAGTAGGTGAAAGACGCAGCGAGATTCTTGTACAGTTAGTTGTAGATCTGACGAAAGACTGCTTCTACGCTATTCGTGATGCTGAAGGCAACAATGAGGGTTTGCGGCACATTTCACTCGTGACGGGCTTGTCGGAATGCTGATATGGCGCGTTGGAAACCCGCAGGGACCGTTGCGGCCACTATTGTAATGCAGAAAGTATCGGAAAGCATGGGAGCCTGATCATGTTCGTAAAAAATATATATAAAACAGTTATGCAGGTTTCGAGAGAAGAGACCTCAACGGACGTGCGTGTCTGACGTCAGCCGCCGGTCGGACTGATGTTCTCACTTTCCGTCTGTCGCGAAGTTCTGCGCCATCGTGTCGCATGATCAGGGTGCGCGGCTTTAACGCGTGTGCTTAGTGGCATTTCTTCCCATTGTGAGCGCCGCTTAATTACAAGCGGCAGCACATGCATATTCTGTTGTTTCTTTTTAAACACACGTGTGTCGTCTCAGTTACTTGTTTCATTGTGATTCACTGAGCCCAATTTATATATCAATGTGTATTTGTACAGGCGCATTCTGTATCAGCGTGTGTATGCGTGTGCGTCGCACTGCAATACATTCAAGGAAACAGTGTACATATGTGCCATTTTCATTATGTACCATAAAAATTCATTTATAATAAATGCATCTTCATTCAACCTGGTGGGATCTTTGCATTCTAGGATCATTACGGCATGCATCGTTTTCTTTTTTCAAGTCTGACATTATGATTCGTGGAATTGACCAGTGCACACAGCGCCGAAACAGTTCACGCTTTCTTTTCTTCGACACAGTTCGCTGACACTCTCTTGTAATGATCAAAAACACGTTCTGCTGTGCACTTCACTTTCCTTTTTATCGTTCGTTGTGGCGGTCGTCTCACGTACTATCGGAGGTTACAAGCAATGTCAAAACACTGGCGAGCCAGTATACGGACTACAAACACAATACCATGTGCTATCTTCGCCAGTGATGTAAACAGATTTCTTCAGTCACGAGGGTGTCCGTAGCCATAGGCTTTTATTTTTTCCTCCTTTGGCATTATTACGTTGAGGATGTGCTACATATTTTTACTCTGGGGATAAGCTGCACGAAATGATCGACGACCTTAGTCGAGAAAGTGCCAAAGCGGGGTTGAAACGTTAATATACGCAGTACAATAGCAATGTTCAGTAGCCGGACGAGAGAATAAGAACGAATCTTGGATAGGGCACGTTTATCGACGGGTAAAATACCAAATCATGACTGGCATCTTACTAGTAAGCTTGCAGAAAAAAAAAAGTGTAATATTCCGGTCATAACCTAAGAGGCCGAAAATTAGAGTTTAATGAAGAATTCATTCTAAAAAGACAGGGCGTGCAAACAAGGACACAAGAAAGAAGTCAGGACACCACAAACGCCGACTAACAAGAGTTGTTAGTCGGCGTTTGTGGTGTCCTGACTTCTTTCTTGTGTCCTTGTTTGCACGCCCTGTCTTTTTAGAATGAATACTTACCAACTAGCTCAGCTCTCTGTTATTTTAATGAAGAAACTTGCGAATAAGTTAAGAATCACGGGGGTGAAAAATTTTAGGCATAACACCCAAAAAAGAAAAGAGAAACAGCGGTGTGGATTAGAGATCAAGCAGGAAGAGCTGATATTCCAGGTGACAAACGACATAAGTATAAAAAAAATAAGTGGAGCTGGGCAGGCCGGGTAATGTGTAGGAAAGGCGATCTGCTGGGGTGACGGAATGGATGCCAAGCACTCGAGGAGGAGGAAGAGAAGGACGGAGGGAAAGCAGCCGAGGAATACAGCGCGTTAACTAGGTGTGATAAAATTAGGAAGCTTGCCGTCATGCCATGGAAAAAACTCGCACAAGATGGCGGTAATTGAACGTCACCGAGAGAGGCCTTCGTCCTGCAAAGGACGTAAAAAAAGCTACTGCTACTGCTGCTGATGATGATATACCAGTATATATATGCTGAAATCTCGTGGAAATACATAGTTACATAGTTCTCACAATTCATGATAAGTAACAACCATATTGTTCCTGCTCGACTTAAACATGAATACTGCGACATTAGGTGGAATTTTTTTGCGCTTCTTACTGTTGTATCCTTGCAGCTTACATTGGAGCTCATATAACGACTTCCATGCCTTGCAGATATTAGAGACATTGGATACATTACATGATTACATTGTATCATAATCTTGCATAATCGTGATCTCCATTAGAATGATGAAACAACTCTATCATTATGGGGGATCGCGGTATACATAATATAGTACAAGCAAAATGCATTTTTCATACAAAGTAGCTTTTATTTGACGATGGTGGGAATTGAACCTATAAACAAATGCATATTCAGTGAATGCGATGGACAGCCACATGCCAGAAGACTTTTTTTTGCTTTAATTTTTGTTACACCGTTTGCAAACTAGAACAGCCGAGCGTATCGAAACAGCAAGAGACGCTCTTCCTGCATTGAGAAACAGCAAAACAAAACAAATAAAACAAAGAAAACGATGCAGCCTCGGTATCAAAGAATGAGCGTACTCCTTGTATCGACGACGCAGACCATTATAACTAAATCGTGAGCGATATTTTGAAGCAATACTTCTTTATCTCGAATAGTGAGTAGTAATGAAGTGATCAAGAATAACGTTTTTCTTTAACATATGGATAAACTGAACTATTATTTAACTACAGTGGCAGACTCATGCACATTTTCTTGAACGCGATGAACTGGGCAACAGCAAAAGGCGTGGCATGCCTGCACAGCCTGAATCACACTTGTCTAGAATGGTCGAGTGGCTCGCTGTAGAGTGCGCCAGCGTTGGCGGTTGCTACACATCGCGGTAGCTGCTAGGTTTCACATATTGTCCTATTTCGCATGAACTTGGCATCTAGCGTGTTCTTGCTTGATCTCATTGCGCCGTCGGTCCCTCTTGTGTGTTGTTGTAAAAAAAAAAAAAACATTGTCTTAATAAGCTGATTGACCACCAGAAAAGTGTAATGTTGACTGTTAGTCTGTGTTTTTTTAATTTTTTTTTATGTTCACTGACCAATCGTATACACCGCACACGTAAACGGTGTGTTAAAGATGAAGACGACTGTGTAGGAGGTGCTCGCTGTGAACACACATAGAGCACTCCACAAGCCAGAGGTAAAACCACGTCAGGGCAAATAGCGAACTTTGAATAGCGCAATGTGGCGCCTCACCGATTTGCTTTAGCGTGCAATGGAGGCGCAATCGGGACTTGCCGTTTGCGGCTTTGGCACTGCTGTTCTGACGTGACTCGACCTGTATACCGCTGCTATGGTAAGAGCAAAAAGTGACAGGTAACTGTGGTGTACCACATGCTGATGCTAGTTTTTTTTTTAATAAATGTGTGTGTAAGAGAGAATAACATGAGGTACACGTTCTACGCTGTATTATGCTCCTCTTTTAGCCAAGACATTGCAAAGCAATGGTAGTCCGTGTTAATACAAACAAACGATGAAACAAGACAGAAAGAATACACCGTCTATATTCGCCGGCATTAACAAACTCCCAGACAAACAGTACAATATAGGTTGGAACACACTAACACATAGAGTTCACATAAAGTTCAAACTGCTGGTCTTTTTGTTATGGCCACCTTCAAAATGTGGTTAGACCTGAGACAGCCAGACAGGAAAGGAACTTCCGCGATGAAATATTTACAGCAAAATTTGCCTACCACAAGGCCTGCTTTCGGGCTTGTTACTGGCAGCATTCGCCCACGCATCATGGGGCGCACATGTTCTTTGAGTGAAACCGCAGACTTAGCAAGCAAATTAAAGCAACTTCACGCAATATTCTTAAAGATGGTATGTAACACTCTGGCCAACGATGCTGCGTCCGTTGCAGTTGTTGTTATTTTTGTTGCCGCTCTCCAGGTCGATGGACGCTTGGTCTTTCTGTGCGCTTTCTTTCGGGACAACGCACGTTTTGTCGTGTTGAGAGCCGTTTTGGAGAGGCAGTTTTGGCCGCCGCTCGTTTCTTCCGGCGCCCATGAAAATGAGCTTGTCCAGCTGCGCTGTTGGAGCCTCGCACAGCACAAACATTAGGTACGTGAGGCAGTAGCTCCAAAGCAAGATCGCAAAGGACAGCGAAACCTGCGTAGCAGAAAGCATGTATAAATTTCAGTTGACTGCATAGAGGATGAAGCGTGAAGGGCGCAACTACTCGATACAGCTCGACTTTATAGAAAGAGGCCGACACCATTACGTGCCGACTATCCCGACAAAAATCAGGGGTAGATAAACAGGGATTATAACAAAGAGTATGAGCTAATCGCAATTTTATTACTCCCGACCAACGAGAGAAGACGGCTCGGATATAATTTCGAACGCCTGAGGTTCTTAAATAAAGCCAAGACGCCTAGAGCGTACTCGCAGTCCGTCCCTACCGGAACGCGGCTGAATCCGCAGTCTCCAGCTCAATATCACCACGGCAGTACCGCGGCCTTCAGCTATATTGCGACTCGTCTTATATACCCTATGCGGCGGGTCACCGAGGGCTATACATGGGGTCTAGTTCTTTCAAAAGGCGGATCACATTATTCTTGATTGATGTTGCAATACTACTACTACTACTTCTACTACTACTACTACTACTACACACTTAATCAGGACCCGCCTAAAGTGCCATATATATCCAGGAAACCGGACATTTTTCGTCTGGTTTCCTGGATATAGCCATCATTTACCCAGGACCTGATTAAGAGTGTACTGCTACTACTACTACTACTACTACTACTACTACTACTACTACTACTACTACTACTAATACTGATACTGATACTAATACTAATAATAATACTGATACTAATACTAATACTAATACTAATACTAATACTAATACTAATACAAGGCAGTTTTGTCGTATGGCGAGTGGTCACAATGGCGCGATGTGGTGATGCGCAATGCATACTCGCTCATGATTCTAAATTCATCCTCCGAGTACAAACAAACAAACAAACAAACAAACAAACAAACAAACAAACAAACAAACAAACAAACAAACAAACAAACAAACAAACAAACAAACAAACAAACAAACAAACAAACAAACAAACAAACAAACAAACAAGACAAACAAACAAACAAACAAACAAACAAACAAACAAACAAACAAACAAACAAACAAACAAATAAACAAACAAACAAACAAACAAGGAGAAAACAAACAAACAAACAAAATATTTCTACTCACTAAAGAGAAGTGTGAGAACAAAATGCGTTCTCTGGAGATGTGCAGGTACAAGATAATGAAGGGAGCATGAATCAAGTACACTCCGAAGGTGAGCCTGCTCAGCGGTACGAAAGCATTCCAGGAGAGGAACTTGTTAATGTATCCTGAAACGAAAGAACGAGAGGTTACATTGCATGAAACACGATGTTTGTAAATGCTGCCAGTTCACATCATGAAACATTTCTAGGCATAAAAAGAAAATGCATGCGATTCGTTTTGCTAACGGCGGCGATTACCGAGTCCCACTAAAGAATGACGATTAGTGAAACTGTTGCCCGTTCATATATATTCGTCCTTTCGCATCAGCCATATTGAACGTCGCCATTCTGGCAGCTAGAGAAAGAGAATAAACACGAAATACTCCTTGTGTTTCACTAAGCGGCGTCGAAAGTTTTCTCCAAAAAGTGTTGGGTCGTTTACGTACTATAGCAAAGCCTAACGTGTGATGAGCACAGCAGGATGCAGCTCTAAGCGATATGATCGAAGGGCTGGATGCTGTATGATCAGTGTGCAGAGGATATTGTGCGAACGATTACCGCGGGGTTATATATCGTGGGCCCATGGCTCCATCTGCCAGCTGGGAAAGGCAGCACATTCGGTAGTCAAGTTTTGAGCTGCCACTCAGTTCGAAGTTTCTCTTCCGGATAGACCAAACACTAAAAAAGTGTCAATTTACGGTCATTTAACGGTCTCGCGTTGTATTTAATAAACGATATGCTATCAAGCAAAACATTTAGAGCATTAGTTGCTCTGACGAGCCTGCAAGGCTCACGAAGCGCGATTAAAATGGCAGAAATCTCTTACCTCCTCGTCCCGTAGCGCATGCCAGCGTAGTCCAGGTGAGGAACACCGACCACAGTACTCGATCGAAGAACGCCATACACACCTCCCCGACCTCGGTGGTCGGCTGTCGGTGTCTGTACCAGGGTTCCTTATTAAAGACGCAACCCGCGCCAGCTACTAGGGCGACGATCCAGATTAGTGACTCTACGATCTGGACAAAAAAAAAAGAAACAAAAGAACAAACACGCACAATTATGTTGTAAAACGTACTGGGCTTTACCACAAGGTACATCTGTTACAGCACGAATAAATGAAGTTATCTTGTTTCCGCTGTGAGGACCACGCTTTCAATGGAATGCAGTGACAGAGCTTTGTCTCTGACTGACATGGCTACTCTTCATATGAAAAAGGGAAGTGAAAAAGGAAGAGCGTGGGTTCGAATGACGACGATATTTCGCAGTGAGCTAAGCATCTATACGTACAACATGCATACATATACGCCCCGTACGCCTCCCCTGCCTCTCAACGGGCAAGATGGATGCCATGTCGATCCAGAGCCCGGATGTTAAGCCGCTCTCCGTTAAAAATACGAAGGACGCTTTTGTTGCTCTCAAAGCCATTTGACTGCTCTTCTAGGATCGTTCGCTTCGAAAGAGCTCTGTCGTCCAAAGCTAGTGTACATTTAGCTCTGGCGTACATTTAAATATATGCAGTCTAGTTTGCTATCAAACGAATCTGGTTTGCCACCTGGTAAAGGAGACTTAGCGAGATAGGAAAAAAGAATAATCTTTGCGGTCTCCCTTGAAAAACATTGAAGAACCCCAGGAGGTCGAAATTTCCGGAGCCCTCCACTACGGCGTCCCTCATAATCATATCGTGGTTTTGGGACGTTAATCCAAGGCACTAAATTATCTCTTGAAAAACCACGATATGATTATGACGCACGCCGCGTATGGTGGGGAACACCGGATTAGTGTTGACCATCCGGTTATATTTAATGTACACCTAAACCCAAGTACACGGGTGTTCCTGAATTTCTCCCCCATCGAAATGCGGCCGCCGCGGCTAGGAATCAAATCCGCTTCATCAAGCTTAGCGGTGCGACAAATAACCTACTAACCTACCACGGTGGGTCAGCCAAGTAGTAAGCAATAAAGATAAGGGTAGTGCAAACAGAAGTCGGCGCACGAAATTCTGAGTCAGATCGCGTCACCATGTTGGCTTCCAAAAGCTCAAGTGCGTGAAGCTCAAAAGCAGGAAGCACGCGAAAAACGCAGCGTGGACGAAATCTGAGACGAACATAGTTACCGCTCATCAAATATAACTACACTAAAAAGAGTAAAAATAGAAGCAATCGTATAGATATTTTGTAGGTCTCAGGAAATTACTCGTTACATCGGATTCTCTCCTAGTGTTTCAACGTTGACTAGGCAGAAGGAATTAGGGGAGTAACGCCATGCTTCCATAAGTATCTAAATATTGCCATGGTGCTGCGATCTGAGCGACAAAGGTGATTACAAAGGGGAATAGGAAGACAAAGCATTGCGTTTGTATAAGACTGTTCGCTACATATACTGACTGTGTCGGCGATGCTTTTTTTATGCAGTAAATAGGTTTCCTTTACGCTTATAAAATCTACCCGTTTCATGTATAGTTCATTACACTGTTTAGTTCCAACTAAGCAGGAAATAAGTAAACGAAACTATTGCTGAAACCAAAACAGGTAACAGAATTGCTTGGTTTCGGGCTCGAACAATATTGAAAAAAAAAAAAACTCTCCTTCATCAGGGTTGTACGTATACCCTATCCCCGTGTAGGATGAAACTTAGGATGAAAGAAGCAAACGAATGTAACGATCCTGCAAACACCGCGGCATGTGTATGCAGTTAACACCCCAACTCCATGTGGGCATATACGTAACAATAATGGAATTGTTAATTTTAGATGCGTAGCAGTTCTTTGAATAGCCTCCACCGAAGCGCCGCAGCTGCGGCTCCGACGCCCGCTCGCCCCCGTGTCCGCGTTTCAAACAAACGTTTACACCAGTAAACGCTACACCGAGTTTTCGCTTCAACGAATCTTCCAGCGCTCACCGCAGCACCCGCGTTAGCGCCGTTCAACACGTGACGCCACCCGTGCGCAACGCTGCTGCTTCGCATCCCATCAGTGTTCCCTTCGGGGAGAATTTTTAGAGAAGCTGCTTCTCCATAACAGTTTTCTAAGAAGGGCGTGAACTAATAACTCAAAGAAAGAAAGAGAGACTCTTTATTATGAAAACAGATATTTTTGCCGGCGTTTGTATACCGCTGGCATGCTAATCTGTGTAGGGATGGGGAATGGAATTGAAAGATTCCAGAAGAGAAGGAAGAAAATAATAATAAAAAGAAAGAATATAAACAAATATAAAATGCGCAAGTGAACCTGATAGAAATATTTACAAGGGTGTTAGGTTAGTTACGGCTTTGCTATGTGAAAAAGTCAATCATTAGAGCTTTCGGACTAGGCCCATTTTTGACAGGTAATTAAACAGTGACTGTAAAACATGTCTCTGTTTTGAAGGGCCGGGCACCAGGCCCCTAATATGCCGTGCAACGTTAACTGATTGTGGCAAATCATGTATGTTTGTCACTCAGCCAATTCTCTCTCATCGCGGTACGCGGTGCATTCAAGCAATATGAGCTCCACTGTCTCTATTAGAGGTGTGCACGGGCTCCGGGTAGCCCGAAAGCCCGAGCCCGACCCGGCCCGCGGGCCGTGCTCGGGCGGGCCGACGTAATTTCACCTCGGGCCCGGGCCGGGCTCGGGCAACTTGGAGTTTTATCGGGCCGGGCTCGGGCCCGGCGCAAAGCCCGACTCAAGCCCGAAACAAAGAGAATGAGCGGGAATTGTTTTGCATCACGCACACAGCGCCTTTTCCGCTTTTCCTTTCCATTGCACTTGTTCAGCGAGTGAAGTGACAGTGGTGAGAATGTAGCAGTTAAAAAAGATGAGCTCTCCGATTACCTCTCTATGGAATCGCCCTCCTGTACATCTGAAGTTTTAGTCTTCTGGAAAAAACAAGCAGCAGAGATATGCCAAGCTTGCCAGGCTGGCAAAAAAGATATTAGCAATTCCGGCGACGAGTGCAAGCAGCGCACGTAACTTCAGTTCGGCGGGCTACATTATGCAAAAGCGCCGCACATCGTTGAAGCCGGAATCGGTGGACTGCTTGCTGTTTTTGCACGACAATTTGTAATCTGTGCAATAGGGACTATTCGTCGTGTGTCGTTTGATCATATTTTATATGCTCAATAAACTGCCAAATTACCGGAAAACGATGTTTTGTTTTCACAGCGAACCTTCAAAAAGCCGGGCCGGGCCGGGCCCGGGATTGTGTTTTCGGACGTCGGGCCGGGCCGGGCGGGCTCGCAGCCCTTTGCCGTCGGGCTCGGACGGGCCTTCGACAAAGTCAGCGGGCCCGGGCCGGGCTCGGGCTCGGAAATACGGCCCGTGCACAGCTCTAGTCTCTATGCTGCCACAGTTATCACCATAGAGTTCCCTAAAATTAACTAGAGGGGACTCTGGCGCTGCGATCGTTCAGCTACCATGGGAATGATGGGTAGTACACAAATTTGCCTAGTCTTCGTGCTTGCGGCTTCAAACGTACTTGTGGCTTTGTTTATTGCTGTGTTTTGGCGTTCGTTTCGGATAAAAGAATAGACCGTTGTGAACTTCGTGACCAGGTTTGATTTGGTGAGCCTAAAAAAGTTAAAGTGGTGAAGTGGAACTGCTGACTTTTGCTGAACTTTGTTTTGCGACAAAGTGGATACAGGCGACGCGCAGCCAAACGGAGCCGAAAGAACGAAGTTTAGACCAATTTGTGTACTACCCATCATTCCCATGCTGGCTGAAGCGTCATGCGTTGCAGCTCCCATAGACACTAGCGCCAGAGTTCCCTCTAGTAAGTATTGTAGGAAACTCTATGGTTATCACCGCAGGGACTAGTGGTACGCCCTATGCAGTACAAATAACAGTTCGTGTATGCCACGTCCAGTCGAAGACGATGGTACAGCGTCTTAAGGCGGCAAGGAAGTATTCTGGAAATTTTCGCTCTCCCTTCTGTGTCAATGCAACGAAAGAAAGTTATCTTGGTGAAGCGGCAGATTCCAGAGGCGCTCTTTTTCTTGGTAGGCACATTTTTTGCGATGTTCGAGGCGTCGGCTTTAGCAAAAAATATTCTTCTGAAATTCCGGTACTGGAGTTCATTACGGGCAGCTTCATCCGCTTTTTCGTTTCTCGAAATGCGAGCATGGCCAGGTATCCATTGGAACTTAATGCAATATCCAGCAATCTTAGCCTTGTGATGAAGACAGGCGATGTCAGATGTGCAGTTTGGTGATCACCACGCTTATGCCTGTTCCATATACTTTGTAGGGCTGCTTTAGAATATGTAAATACCACCCATGTTTTTGGCAGGTGCTGTCGTAGTATAAACATAAGAGCCTCCTCAATGCCATATAGCTCAGCTGACGTAGGAGATATCGCTCTCCCAAAATGATACGAGAGGGATTTTCCTGTAGAGGGCACAAAAACTCCGTACGACGATCGACGTTGGGTTGTAGAACCATCTGTGAATATAGGCGTTTCGGCTGCGTATTCTTTATACATATACGCCAACGCTATCTGATGAGTTGCTGCTTGGGGCATTTTCTTTTTTGTACTGATTCCGGGATATATGACACATTTCATAGTGGTTACAGTGTCCATGGTGAGATGTTCTTTGGCATAATAGGTGACGCCTGAGCAGGGATCGAAATACGTGCGCATATGCTTCCAACAGCCTGCCCGAAGCCAGATGTAGCACTGGCTTTGGAAATATTCCCTAAAAAGTGGGTCTTGTTGTGAATAACGTGTCTGAGGTGAATCCGAAGTATCCCTAAGCTTGCTGAGAAACACCCTTTGCGAAAGTAAAAACAAACAGCGGCAGTATTTTTCTCACGGCAACTTTAGTTCCCAACTTAGAGTATTTTAGTTTGACGTTTTTTACGGTCCGCTCCGCTCCGAGTTGGCCCGCTAAGCTGTAGCGGGGCGGCGGACGATTTTTTTGTTTTAGTCATCCGTTCTCCGCTGCCGAGATGACATTTCGCAGTTGCAACGCCCTCTGGCCAAATTCAGCCTGGCTAAATAAAATGAAAAACAGTTTTGCCACTTTTCAAAGTAAAACAAAGATGTATTACTCGCTTGTTCACGCAGTATTCACTCGTGCGCATGCGTTACCGGTCCATTTCATGAAAAAAAAAAAAAAATGAAGTGCCGACTTCAAGATAGTCACGCGATAGTCAGCGCTGTAGCATCCCAGATCCGTTTGGACGCCAACACGGCAGCGATGTTTTCGTCAGCTGTGCCGTCTTGTCTACTTGGCGTCACTTTCCTTAATTCGGCGACTCGAAGTAAGCACAAATGTTCGTCTATTCTCAAGCGCTTTCGCGGCTTCCCCTGCGCAGACGAACGCCGCCGTGCACGTGGGAAACACGTTGAGCACTGGAGGCAGCCATCTTAGAATATGCGGGAAGTCGACGCACGCGTCAGGGAGGGCGCGCGCATCGACACCCTTCGCTAGCTTTTGAACGGCAGCGACGGTGGACGGAGGACGCGTGCGCACTCGCGCCCCCGCTCCGCTTAGCTACTGAGCGGAGCATAAAAACGTCATACTAAAATACCCTTTTGTACAAATTTTTTTCTCGTTCTCTGGATACAAAAAAAAGGGGGGGGGGGAGGGGGGTATACGACATTTTCGCTTGAAATGAATGATAAGTAACCGCAGAGTTAAGATAATGAAGTTCGTGAACATAAATGTGCGGTCATGAAAGGGAAAATTGGCTTCCATCCATTTGTAGCACGAATCCACAAGAAAATTCATACGGATTTCACAGAGACTACAGCTTCCTAGTTGGCGAAAAATTCGTCCCGGCCGGGGACTGATTTCGCGACCAGCGCCTATCCGGGCTTTGGGGGAGAGGAAGACGTTAATTAATTGGAAGAAAAATGGTCGTATTTTGAATTATATATCTATCTATATATATATATATATATATATATATATATATATATATATATATATATATATATATATATATATATATATATATATATATATATATATATATATATATATATATATATGTACCCGTGCGAAGGCGCCGATGAGGCGTCGCTCACGTGGTATGCAACACGTGTAGTCTTACATTCAATGCGCACATGCCCTTACAGGATAAACACCGGGGCTATTCACAATTCCGTGGACGCTTTTACTTGCCGACTTTGCAACCGAAGTTTGCTCCTCGCGCTGTATACAAAAACGGTCTGCACTGTTGAGGTGTTGGTTGGATTGGGCGGCTATGCGCAGAAGACAAGAAAAGCGAGGAACAATAAAAAAAAAGACAAAGAATTGAGTAAGCGCTGATTGGTCAGTACGTATACATATGCGCACAGATGAGGAAATAGGCGCCTCCACGTGTGCTGTAAATACTCGAAGCAATATCGCGGTCCGCTTTCAAGTACCAGACGCTCTCACTGGAAAGCGGACCATGATATCCCCACCTCGTACGAAAGGTCCTGATGTTTCCTTGTTGCAGGGGATGTGTGGGTAACCGTCACGTTGCAGTAAAAACAGCCCTCCAGATAATAGCGAAAGCGGGAAAACACGAAAGGACGAAGAACAGATCATTCTCTTCTTGGTCCCCCGTCGCCGCCTTCCGATGGAAATACCTCTCGTGCACTAGTTGCAATATGAACTATTGTCAGTATTAGCATTACTCATCGTTCACGTTGATCACATCGAAAGCGACACTCGGCGTTGTATCACACTGATATGTGCTGACGACTACACGTTCATTTTTTCTAGGCACGTTTTATATGCATCGGTCAGAGATCACGGCCTCTGTTCGCAAGAAAGTTTTTCTGTTACAAAATTCTTCTTAAGAGCAGCTGCCATCCAATCGCGATGTCGCTCATATTGCCGGAGGTAGCCAGCCCATGCAGTGATTACTTACGAAGACGGAAGTTTTCGTGAGATGTGGCCCTTGCGTGGTCCAAACAGCAGAAACGAGGAAAAAGCTGTGCGTTCTCGAAAACATTGTGCGCTTACCTTCGACAGTTTGACATCCCTGAAGCTTTGCAGCAGATAGAACGCAATGCAGCCCGAAAAATAGCATACGCCGTGGTAGAAAGGTAGGAAGTAGTAGTCGTTCAGTGTGTCCTCCAATATTCTGTATAATTCAAGTAGAACAAAATAAAGATTGTCGTGATTCATAGGAGCGCGTAAAGTCCAACTGAACATGCATCTACCAGTGGTCTCATGGAACAAATAAACTGTCTAACTATAAAAAAATATATAATCTCGATTTCACTGGTTTAGAAGATTCATATATTGTAAGGCTGTAAGAATGCACTAACGAAGAGCGCTTTGGCTTGAATCGTCGCTACACATGCATGGCGTATTCAAAGACCTTAGCAATCAGGAATTTTTGAGGAAAACCTCAACGTTTCAAAGAGCCTTACTTAAGAAATTGCGTTATTTTTTATTTCTCAAAAAGTTCGCCATTTCATTTTCACATGGTGAAAGGTAATCTTGACATAGCGCGAAATGTGCGGGTGCGGGATGCTGAAAACATTTCCAGATAATGCATTCAATAATTTTTCCCCAGGATCGAAACGTTCTACTCGTTTTCAAAACGTCAAGTACGATACATGGAATGGTGGAATTAGCAGTGATAAGCTTTTGTCCACTCATCTTCCTTTGTTTGTTTTATACATTTCTTTGTCGCTGGAGTTTATTTATGTCATTGACACAACGCCTTCCTGGTGGGCCATTTTCTCACTTGCTCATCGTTAAGCAACGATAAATACCCCTTGTGCGACAGTGGCAAATATGCATTCTGGAGAAATGACCAAGAATGAGGACACACTTAGTGGCACACCAACCAAGTATACGGGCCTGGTTGGTGTGTTTCCTTAACTTCTTATAGACTGGCTGCCAACAGGCAGTTAGAACATAAGCAATTTAAGAAAAATAAAACGATTCGTTGAATATGATATACCATCCTGTAAAAGGCGCTCATGTTTTAGAGGCACACCTACGTATCGACATCAAATTGCGCAGACTTTCTGCCGCAATTTATTGCTTTATTGTGCAAGTCAGAGCTATGGTCACTTGTCCTATATTTCGTCGATCGAGTTTTGCGCCGAGGGAACCACACGGCTAGAAGAAGAGTACATAAACAGAAAAAGGCACCCCGTCTCGCTTTGGTGTTCGAGGAATCTGGTCATGCTAGTGTTAGAGGAAGAAAGCTTTGCGGAATACGTACTGATAAGGGGCAAAGAAGGAATTGAAATCAAGGTGTATGACGCAACGATTTACGCACACGTACAGCTCCCTCCTTCCCCGGACATACGTTCGTGCGCAAGCACGTACACACGGGAGCAATCCAGAGAGTTTTTTTTTTGTTCAGAAGTGTTCTATCGAAAAGAAATGTAAAATTATCACTTACGACATAGATTCCGTGATAACAATCACGAAAGGTGTATTGTGGGTGCCACTGATCTGCCATGCTGACAGTGAGCAACTGACTATAGAAAGCAAGACGAACACACCAATGGCCCAGCGTCGATGGCTGTAATGAAAATAAAAGAGGATAATGAAGTTGCTTGTACATTTGTCAGTTGTACAGCCTTTGCCGAAAGAAACGAAACCACTACGAGCTTGACCGCTGGTTAGTCACGGATGCATAGCGCAGGGACACGTGGAACTCATGGCGCTGGACCACTTTTGAGAGTGAGGCGAGGCTTAGACCCCACCCCCCTCACCATAGTGATCTCCTGAGAAGAGGAGATGCAAATGTAACTCGCCCAAAAAATCGGTGCTCTTGCAACAGAGGTTTGTCATCCTCGAGTCAGTTGCTGCTATGTGCTGAGTGGCAAGGTTTCTTTTTACAAAGGCGGTACCTGTGGTAATAGCAATGGTTGTATAACAGTTTTTGGAAGACGTA
Organism: Rhipicephalus sanguineus; assembly: GCF_013339695.2. Classification (NCBI taxonomy): domain Eukaryota; kingdom Metazoa; phylum Arthropoda; class Arachnida; order Ixodida; family Ixodidae; genus Rhipicephalus; species Rhipicephalus sanguineus. The sequence goes on along the minus strand of NC_051176.1, from coordinate 204,752,281 downwards.
CTTTTTCAAGATGATGGCAATCGGTAGGCTTACAAGGAAGTACTGGAAGTCGACTGCGAGGTACCAGAGGTGCACCAATATGGACTGTAGGGAAGGTAGAGGACCAGACACCACGAGGTCAAGATCAACAAAAGAAAACACTTTTAAAGAGTGATAAAAAGCACGAAACAGCTTGTTTGAGCACTTTAATGGGAATGACAATTGTCTTGCTTTCCGGAAATGCTCGGCGTGAGATATTAACTAAATATTCAGTTTCAGCAATTACAGATTAGAAGCCGTCTGCATTTATTGCACCTTATAGGCAGCACACAGCGGCACTCCATGCTTATTTGCCACCCGACGTCGTTTTCAAACTAACATGGTGAAAGTTCCTTTTTTTTTCATGAGAGGAAGGGCAAACTAGAGCACTCGCGGTATCGGTTGCGTGTCTGAGAAGCGTTCCTGGTTGCGGTCAGTTCACAATACGAACGAGGTGACCCCTCTAGAAGGAAAAAAAAGGCGGCCTTTGCAATTTCCTGGAACGGACGTGTCGCTGGGCAGGTAGCTACACTGCACAAGCCTACATCGGTATTGGTCATAGTGACCTATATTTTATCTACATTGCACCAACGGTGCTAAAGGCTATCGTTTTTTGTTATCCCTGGTTGTTTCACGATTGTTGGCTCTGTGAAGTGCTTTTCTGCTTCCTGGTACTTTCGATATGAAACCCGAGAGAGCTCAAATTGACTATGACGTTTATCCGAAGGCTGGCGCGTGCTTAAAACGTTTAATAACCATGTTTTAATTACCTCATGCAAGCAAAGGGTCTTGAAGCTTGTCATTCTGGATCATAGACCCACTCCTATCCCTGTGCTAGGGAAATGCGAAACTATCAACGTGAACACAATTTGCCTTCGAGCGGAATACAGGCAGCTCGCGCCTCACTTTTTAACTACCACAGAAAACCTTGTTTAACATAGAAGTAATGTCATAGCGAAACCTATATTATCTTTGCTCGGTTGTTGCGCACTTCCTCTTTCTTGTTCTATTAACTTTGTATGAACTTGTACCTTCATTTGCTAAAAAAGGAATAAATAAAAATAAAGAGAAGAACACAACACTGTCCTTCGTGCCGTGAATAGCTCCAGGGATGCAGGCTGGATGACAGGCGGGCAGCTTCAGCCCGTTTGTCAGTGAGGCGTTGCATTACTGCGGATGTCGTAAGCACCACATTCGGAAAATAAACAACGGAAAATTATCACCAGCCACCATGTAACTGTCTTATATGCATTTTGCGTCAAAGTAGTGAACCCTTCAACAAGCACGCTCGCCTCAGATGCAACCGTCGCACTCTTCGCGATTCACTCCGTAGAAAATACATATACACTTATGGTGTTTGCATGTTTCGTCGAGCTTCTTGCAAATTATCTGCGTACTGCATATACCCAGTCTGAACGAAGCTTTACATGACGTGACAGCTGCGACGGCTTCTTGCCTCCAATTCAAGTCTAACTGAAATCAATCATAGCCTGACAATGAACGTACGCGCCGATGTCAGCTTATTTCTGTCGTCATCTCTGGGCCAAATTTTGGCACATCGAGGCTCAATTACAAGAATGCACCAAGAGGTATTCGCTACTTACGAACGCTTTTGTCCTGTAGTTTTGAACCTGAAGTAGTATGTCTAACCAAAGACGGTTCATTTCGTCGTAGAACTTTTCAAAATAGGCCTTTGCGTCGGGTCCAGACGTAAGCACCGGGAGCAAGTACATGCACATGAGAACGAAGAACACCGGCACCATAGTCCTGCGAAAATTGCGAATAAGCTTTGTTGTAAAACTTGGTGCCAGAATACCTCGCAATTTAAAATGGGCACATCGCGTTTCGAGAAATTCTTAAAACCAGCAAAAGCGAAGATCTTACCTTATAAACCGTCGGATCACCGCAAATATGAACACGACGATGGCAGGTTTCTTCTGTCTTGATACTGTGTAGCACATTAGGAACGCACTGCAACAAAGCGGAAGTCGAAACGTTATCATTAAACAAATTATTTCAACGGTTACGCATCCATGACATGTTTATTGCCAGCACGAATACCCGGTGCTTTGCCCTCACTGGGTGATGAGGATAAAGTGATTGCTCATTTTTCTATGTTTGCTTTAAGGTCGCCACGGTTTTTTGATCCCATTACCGCTTAATTAAAGAACGTCACTCGTACGGATAATCGCGTATACGTGCAAACGCAGACAATACAGACGGGGAGAGATTGAGAGAAGTCAGAAGGGAAAGGCAGGTAGGTAAATCAGCCTGAGTCCAGTTGGCTGCCATGCAGTGGATTAAAGAAACAGACGCTGGAAGGTGGGGAGGAGGAAGAGAGAAATTCACACTTTGCGCGGACGCACACGCAAGTCGTAAAAGCCTTCAAGACAGTATAGGCTTGGCTTAAAACGTGAAGCCTCTCCATGCACCTGCATGTGAACTACTTAAAGTTGTGTGCCTTAAAAAAACTGAGCTGAAAAAAAATGAATATTTCTAAAACCTGTGCTCCCCCTTTTTGAGGTCAATTTCCGATGTCAAACATCACGAAATAACCTACCTAATCTGTTGGTATACATAGCGAAGGGTAACAGAGCGCACAATATTGTAAAATAAACGTGAAGTCGTTGCAAAGATTACCACGCTCGCTCGACGTCTTGGTTTCTGTTTATAACGCCATCTGGTAAAAGACACGCTGTTGTCTGCAGACGCCACCTACTGCTCTCTTTGTAACTGACATATGGGCACGTACACAAATTTCATGCAAAGAATAGAAGGAAAGAACGTAGCGAAAATAAATATAAAGCTAACATATACACACACATGCAGCATCAATACATAAACACAAAATTTCTCCTGACATGTTCATAAAGAGCAAATGTTCTTCTGAAAGTATAAATGACACCGCTAATTTGCACCTTCACAGAAACTTATAATAATATCTGCGGTTTAACGTCCCAAAACCACGCTATGATTATGAGAGACGCCGTAGTGGAGGGCTCCGGAAATTTCGACCATCTGGTGTTCTTTAACGTGCACCTAAATCTAAGTACACGGGCCTCTACCATTTCGCCTCCATCGAAATGCGACCGCCGCGGCCGGGACCGAACCCGCGACCTTCGGGTCAGCAGCCGAGCACCGTAACCGCTATACCACCGCGGCGGACCCTTCACAAAAACTGTTGCGACACTCCGTAATGTTACAAAATGTCGTCCATGCTTCAAAAGTTCACGTAATAAGGCCAGGGTAATAAGATCAACTTGCACAATAGGATCAGCGGCCATCCTAATGGCTTTATTTTTTTTTGTTTCCATTGTTCTCATAAAAATAAGCACCATCTCACCCATTTCTTGCCGTTGTTAAGAAGGCCGAGAGACTGCCCACTATAAAGTGCGGAAAATTCAGTTACGGTATGCTACAGGCTAGTACCTGTGAAAATGTTAGAGATAAAAAAAAGGGGATTTTTAGCTTCATTGAAAGTCTGATACTCTCATCTGTGAAATATATATGAGGATAGGCGACTACAAAAGTTGATATATCACGAGGAAAGATGACCCAGTATGACTGTTTTCTGAAGTACAAACGAGTGAACTGAAGATTGCTTGCGTTATTGCACTCTTCATTGTACATAGTTTTTCTTTTTTGTCATTTGCTTTTTTTTTTGCGGAGATAAAAATTTTATTCCAATTTATATAGCTATGGCCGAGATTTGTATTCACCTTACGAGACAGAATGGCGCTACACTTGCTGAAATAAAAAAGGACGGTTACGAGCTTCCTAATGATGTGAATGTCAAATACCGTAGCCTCTATGAAATATTCAGAAATACATGTAGTGGCTTCAAGAGCACAATGACTTCGTAAAGGAGGTAACATGCCTGAGGAAGAAGAATGTGTCCACAGCTATATAGGCCGCCGGAACCACTAGGCTTGATCTACGTTCAGCCATGAGTAAGTTGTTCAGCATTCGGGCTGCAAGAGAGAGATCAGAGGAGGCTGTAATTAAAGCACAGGAAGAAGCTCAACATCCCCAGCGTAATCTACTACTGTTGGAGTTTGCTCGCCCTGTTCTTGCCGCGGGGTGGAACCCATAATGGCGGACATGGGCGGCAAACAGCCCGGACGACTACACATTGGGAACTCTGTATCTCTCCGAGCCCTTGAGCTGGGGGGGACAATGCGCAAAGTGCGGGTGTTGGCGTTAGAGAATGTTTGTACATGGACGGCCGAGCATAACAAATTTCGCTTCCAGTTTGGGAAGGTAGCCAATTCGAATTGCTTGTTTGTTTTTATTCGCTTTATATATTGCGCAACTTGTGAATGGGGCAACAACTTCCAGTTTCTACAGCTCGTTTCGTCTTCTTGACACTAGTCCAAAAACAAGGAAAAGACTTTGAAACGACCTTTCGCGTTGGCGATATCCGCGGGCTACTCTTCGTTATTTGCGACGCACATGCTGTTTAGGTGATATACGCTGTCGTTTCTGTGAGCACACAATACTACTACTCGACCTGTTATGTGCGCAATGTTTTGGTTCGCACTTACGTTGTCAGCAGGTAATTGATGAGCAGCTTTAGTGATGAGCAGCTCTAGCAATTGGTCATTAGCCCTGAATAAAAGCGAACAGTGTATACAGTGGTTGGAGCGTATACAAATGTTGGTCCACGGGAGCGTTGTCAACACTGTTGAGCACTATAACTGCGCGCAGGCGCAGTTATAGACTCGCTTTGAAGCGCTGCTTTCGGAAAAAATAAAGACGACAAAAAATCACACGTACCAACTACGCAGTTGTTTCGTCTTCTACTTCCTTATGCGTTGCCTGTCGTGCGGAAACCGGCGTATAAAACCTGATTTGCATGTCATAGCAACCATAGCTTCACTTGAAGCCTTATCGCGTTTTGAGGTTGCTTTACTAAAAAGGTAAATTTACGTAAAACTTCGTGACGCTGCACAGCCCCGGAATACGCCGTAATACATACGACAACATGTACGACGGTCTTGAAAACAAATAAATCACCACAGCGAAATAAAGATGATAAAGGAACCTGGACGGAATTGTGATGAAAAAATTACGAAGACGGCATGTTAACTTTAGAGATACCGTTTATGCTTACATGCGTCATCTGCCACCAGCACCGCCTCGGTTTGCACTGCATACACAGCGCATGTCCGCGTTACGTGCTGTGCACAGCAAGCGTTCGTGACAGTCCGCGGCAGCCGGCATCCGAGAAGTTTGGAGAAAGCAACCCGAATACTAATTGTGACTTGAATGTTGTAAAGCTTATGTAGGGCTATAGAACCACGTGTGTCCGAGCAAAGGCAGGGACTTTTATGTCGTATCTTCAATGCGCCCACACAGCGCATGTACACACGTTTCCCGTACAACAGACTTTGAACAAAAAAAAATTGCGTTTGAGTTGTGAAACTGAGTACAGCCCGAAGGCTTTTTTCTCCACCGTGAATAAAAAAGTCTGTGCGTGCTTTCTTTTTTCCGGTATTGACGATGTAGAGACGGGGTTATGTCTGTACCGTCTCTTCAATCCCGAGGTATGGGTAAAACCGTAGCAAAGGTTCTGCGCAGTCCAGAGGAGATGATAATCTCCTTTCATTTAATCTCGCTGCTTTGCATAGGCTGTGTTGCAATCTTCGTACGTCTTGTCTGCTGATTGTTGGCTAGGGTCCCGCAATCGTATGTACACTTAATGGGTTCTTGTACACTTAATGGTTTCGGTGTGCCACCGTGTGCATGTACGCCATTGTTAGGTTGCGGCAAGGTACGGTGTGAGCACGGTCTTCACTGCGCCGAGAAAGCTCATCGGACTATGCACAAAAGTGAACGGCGACCCCGACAGGGACAAGGAAGCAGTGTGTTTGACCAAACATGCAAATAGGTTCGTCGAGTGCGCGAAAAACGTGGTATACAAAATTCCACTGTCCTGCGGAGCTCATTACGTGGGGCAGACGGGAAGGTGTGTCAATGAGAGGCTGAAGGAACATAGACACAATTGTGGCCTCCTGCAAGCTCCGGGGCATCTGGCGACACACTGCAGCAGGTGCACGTGTCATCCTGTGTTTGAAGAAACGGACATTTTGCACACGTCGAGCAAGCGCACCAAAAGGGAGGTCGTCGAAGCCTTCATTATCAGAACGGCAGCAGAGGGCGAGTGTATAAGCGCACCTTCCATTGCGCTTACCGATATGGAAATCAAGATGATAAAGGAGAGCAGGGGGCGTCGTAGCTAGGGCAGCGCTGCGCATGCGTGGGTTACCGTATATATTTCATTCCATAGTTCTAATAAACAGTTGTTAGTTTGCGCTCATATGTGCCGTTTGTGTGCTCTTACTCTGTCCCCAGTCACTTTTTGTAAAGTTTGCGCAAAAATCTTCGATAATGAAGAAGGTTAATCGGCAACTAAAGTGGAAACCTTCTTTAGCTCCTCCAATGCGGCCTAACTAAAACACTCAAAACTTCTGCATACTCATCGACTTATAGCAAATTGGATATAGAACAGCGATGATGCTATTCCTTTTCGATGAAAGAAAATGAATTGCCTCAAACAGGAAGAGCGTTTGATCGGCCCATAAAACGTTTACTGGTTCCTGCCCGAATTTGCGCCGTCGATTCTGTAAATTTCAGGCCAGGCAGAGCAGAATAAAATCATGACAGAGCGCTCTAACGTTATAGAGCCCCTACTCAGCGGTAGCCTTCTCTGCAATACTGTAGCGCAAAGCGCGAAAGCGTCACATAGGCTTCCTGCACCGCAGAGAACCTACAGTGCGTAGTCGTGAGTCACGGAAGGCAATCTGCACAGCAGAAGCGCAGGACAAATTTCATTATACAATTGATTGCTGTGTAGAAGTAAAACTTCGCCTCAGTTGATGGTTTCCCAGAGTGCAGCCGACAGTGACCACTGTCGAAAGTGTATGTGTGTGGGGGGGGGGGGGGGGGGCTCCGCTCCCCCCCTCCCCCCCCCCCCCCCCCCCCCCCCCCCCCCAGTAGATACGCCTATACGCCTATGGAACTGGGGATCGTAAAATGACACAAGCGCCTGACCGGAGATGTTTCGACACTTGAAAGCCGTGAGTGATTCTGACTGCGTAGCAGACCCACTTACACCAAGTTGGCGATACGGCTCCATAGCAGTGGCCTAGCACAATCCACGTCAAACTGAAGAAGCGCAGTCCGTGGAAGAAACGGAGAGTGTAGGCGTCGGAGCTTTTGTCTTTGACCACTTGCAACAGTACTTTCGTATTCGAGATGAGGGAAAATGCTGTGAGACACCGCACCAGAATACCTGCAAAGAAATAGCGAGAACGTTATATTCTGCCACCCGCTCTGTATTTCAAAGCCCTCTGGAAGCACATGGCTCTTTCCTTACCGCATGTTGCTTTGTACTCCGGTTTTGAACGTATGTAGACATCAGTGGCAGTTCCAATCACAAGGAATGCGGCAAGGACCGCGAGGGTTATTCTGAAGTAGAAAAAAAAGGAAAGAAAACTGAAGTGAAACTGAGTGGAAAGCTTCGCAGAAAAGAAAAAAAAAAAGACGTTATAGAGAGGGCGTCTAAAGATTGAACGTCAGGGCATGGCGAAGATTTCTATATAAAGCCTTTGCTCCGAGTATTCCCACAGTTTATACATTTCGCGAGGATTCTTTAGAAGTATCCGTGAGTTTTGATAACAAGATTATAATACATTGCAGCGACAGTTTGGGGAAAGTGTCGTTGCAAACGACGCACAAGGGTTTTCCCTTTGGTCTCTAACGTGTAAACATAAAAACGAGGTCTAGGTGATATGTATCAGCAGAAAAGCGTACTATAGAAAGGTCAAGGAGCCAAAAAATAAGAGAGCGTGCGTCGTTGTTTGTTGGCGTCACTCACGGTTTTTCCTTTCCGAACGCAAACAGGTTGTCTTATCACGCACATATTTGCCTTATAGGGAACGGACCAGGGCCAAGGCAAATTAAACAGTATCGCCAAATTGCAAAGAAAACCTCAGGCTGCGCCCAAGGGCATCACTGGGTCCGACGCCGCTTCAGTAAAATAACCTGACTCACGGATCCACATAAACATCAACCGCATCTCATGCAAAAGCGACTAAGCAATAAACATTCAGGTTTCGCGTAGCGTGCCAACAAGCAGCTTCGAAGCAGCATCGGAGGGCATTCTTTGCATACTTAATGAGATCTGCGTATAATTACTAAGCCTGCAAGTCGTATTGCATGGGATGCAGAAAGCACAGCACGCGTCACAGGTAATTTGCTCACCGGTAATTACATGTCTGCAGAGCAACTGTTATTGGCACTACGCTTGTCGGAAAAATAACACATTTAGACGCGTAAGTTATAGAAAACACATACATGTGCAATCAAAGAAAAAAAAATGTATAGTTGTAACCGTGACCTTTCTTCGCTAGATAATAGTTACAAAAAGCTCTACTACGGACGCTCAACAGTGCAACGCTTAACTATGGAGAAGGCGCGAACGAGAATGCATGCGTATATTCCCGCCAATGAACCATACTTTGGCACTTTGCGTAGGGAATCCAGGGAACGAAGTGTCAACTTTGTTCCACGAGTATGTTTCCCGTTTTTGCAGAGAAACAAGAAATGAACAAGAAGTCACTGAAGAAGTCACAGGTGACATAAAAGGCCATATAAATTCACCTATGAGGGCTCTCAAAAAGATCACGTAAAACGTGCTGACTCACGGTTTCACATAATTAAGCTGAATGCAGGGAAGAAAACAAAACACAAAGTCATAGAAAGTTATGTGAATTGTCAACTTTGATTGCCATGCGAAATCCGCTTGTTGCTGCAATCTACTTTGTATTTTGTTGGTTTTATGTACCGTAGCGTAAATACTGAAGTCGAGGGTCTAATGAAATCTCGTCTGGTCAAGATGAAACGTTGGTTAAAACTTTGAAAGACGCCGACCAAGGTTAAAATACATTTATTTTGACCTTTCGGCTACCAAAAGGGGGAGCCTAGTTCACTATCTTGTGACCGATACTCTCGTGTGGGAGCCGAAACGTCAAAGTAAATATATTTTCACCTTGGTCTGCCTCTTTCAAAGTTTCCACCAGCCCAGGTTGATAATGTTGCGTGAGATGACATAAATGTCCGTTTTCTGTTCCATTGTAATAACCACATAACGAACAACGCATCGGAGTATTTCGCCAGGCGGAAACTCAGCTGACTGCTGCTCGGGGCGACCCCTTTCAAGGACGGAAAGATTCGTTATCGGAGCTGATGGTGAAGCGTCGCGCGGAAAACAAGCGACGCCGTTTGCGTCCTTCACGTCTGAAAAGGACGCAGGTGACAAGCCTTCTCGGTGAGAAATAACAAAAGGCATGGATAATCTCACTATGGCATCTACTTTCTTTGTCAAATTTTGCAAAGAACGAAGCTAGAAAACAAACCGACTATTAGGAAGGCTTCATGATTGACAATGTGGCATACTTACATTATCGCCATCTGTCCATTGGTTAACGGCGCTGGAACATTCGTCACGCAGTTGCTTACTTTCAGATTTAACGCAGGTGGTACCACTGCAACAAGAAAAAAAAAAATGTGAAGGCAGCCGAGACAGCGACATACGATATTTTAGATAGGAACTACGTTGTCTTGCCTCCTCTGTCGTATACCGAGCAATCAATGCCATTAAAGGCATAAATAACGAACACTTCTGAACTAACTTGTTACTCTCGTGCTTGTGGGAGATGCCTATATATTTTTAACGTCGAAACAATAATATTTGCAGATAACTTCCCTTCGCTTCACCTCTAGTGCCGCTGCTTCGAGGTATTTATAATGGATATTGACCCTCTCTAACCTTATTTTCTGTCCACAGAAAGAGATCTTGAGAAAACGCCAAGCGCTCATGTTTTCCATGCAGTAGAACCACGTTTACTTAAAAATAACTGTTACCATTGAATACCCTGTATAGCCTTGTGGCGGATATGTTGTTACGCGAAAGACACAGACAGAAGGCTAGATATACATAGGTATATTTGCAATCAGATGCGTCGCGCTGGCTTAAGGCAACAGCCAGCGCTAGCTCCAAGATCGTCTTTTTCTCAGCTACGACTGACTTTTTCCTTCTCAATGGCATTGGCCCGTAACAATATAAAAGGGGAAAATGTACGAGACCTCCAGTTAAGTAAAGCGCAGCGAACCGACGCGGGAAAAAGTGAAACGTCGATGAGGAAAGTTTACGCCGAGAACTCCATTCTATAACTGCTCAGGGTCATTGAAATAACAGGGCGTGCCTGAACTTGATTAGCTGTGGGCCTTTCGGTACGCGTAGCTGAGTTTTAAAACACCTGAAAACCGCGGATCGCAGCACACAATTTGCCGTTTAAATTACGCCTTTCACTTCATTGTTGCAATGAATAAAAAAAAATTCATGCAGAAGATGCTTCGTCGATTTTATCCGCTGACTTTGGTAGTGAACGAATTTTGTATTCCAGCAGCCTTGGCCTGAGGAACATTCGCAACAGCATGAAGGGACGCCGTAGAACACTGTGCGAAATCATACTACCATGTATAGTTCATGCACAGCCCCATATACCCACTAACACTTTTAGAAGCATCGATACTGGCATGGTATTGAAGGGGTCATAAGTATAATGCGTGAGACGAGCTGTTATTCCCGCCGTTTGTCCTGTTCGAGATGTAGACAAGAAATGATCATCGTCATGTCGGCGCGGCCACGTCAAGCCAAGTTAAGCCAAGCTGTGCCTAGAGTTACTGTATATGCTACCTTTAGGTAGCATATACAGTAACTCTAGCTGTCCTTAGTTAACGCAACTTAATCATAACCAAGCTAAATAAAGCCTAGTTGAGCATGGTTATACCTACCTAACTAATCTATAGTTATGGCTAGGTCGACTTGGCATGCAAGCTAATCGAGACCAAGCCTCGAATGTGCAAATTAGGCCAGATATGCTAAATAGCCTAATTAAGCTAATTAAGCTGCTTGGTGCTGTGATTTCCAAGCGATTCCCAATCGAACGCGATCGATACCTATAGCCAATACTCGTGATTTACAATGTGATCACATGAACACTTCGTGCATCGGCGTGTGAATGAACGCGTGCCTAGTCAAGCAAGGAGCAGCCGCGTGACGACCAGCTCTACTAATCCCCAGCCTTGCGCGACTCAGTGCAAGCTGCGCAATTTTTTTTTCAGAATCACATATATACGGCGACGACACGGGGCTCATGATATAGCAAGCTGCTTAAGCACCTGACGCACAGAATAGCCGCAATTTTACCTCCTCATAATTTTTTAAATGCGAAGCATTTCTTAGCGAACTTCTGCGACTTTGAGCGTATCTATCTATCTATCTATCTATCTATCTATCTATCTATCTATCTATCTATCTATCTATCTATCTATCTATCTATCTATCTATCTATCTATCTATCTATCTATCTATCTATCTATCTATCTATCTATCTAGCCGCCTACGACTTTGTGCTCTCCTGGTCGCTTGGTTCATCGAATGTGCACCAAAATTGGTATGGCGTAACATGACTGTATGACGAACATAAATGACAAGTCATAACATGAAAATCATGACACGCATGTCATGTACAGCATGATTTACATGCTACGCTCATGGTGCGCTGGCGGCCGTTTCGCTAGTTTGATATACACCAAAATTGGTATCTTGCGACGTGACTATATGACGAACATAAATAACAAGAGTTAACATGAAAATCATGACACGCATGTCATGCACAGCATGACTTACGTGCCACGCTCATGGGACGCTGGCGGCCGTTTCGGTAGCTTTATATACACCAAAATTGGTATCTTGCGACGTGACCGTGTAACGAACATAACACGAGATAACATGAAAATCATGACACGCATGTCATGTACAGCATGACTTACGTGACACGCTCATGGGACGCTGGCGGCGGTTTCGCTAGATTTATACACACCAAAATTGGTATCTTGTGACGTGACTGTGTAATGAACATAAAAACACGAGTTAACATGACAAGCATGACACGCATGTCATGTACAGCATGAATTACGTGCCACGCTCATGGGACGCTGGCGGCGGTTTCGCTAGATTTATATACACCAAAATTGGTATCTTGCGACGTGACTGTGTAACGAACATAAATAACACGAGTTAACATGAAAATCATGACACGCATGTCATGTACAGCATGACTTACGTGCCACGCTCATGGGGCGCTGACGGCGGTTTCGCTAGCTTGATCTACACCGAAATTGGTATTGTGTGACGTGACTGTGTAACGAACACAATTAACACGAGTTAACATGAAAATCATGACACGCATACCATGTACAACATGACTTACGTGCCACGCTCATGGGGCGCTGGCGGCGGTTTCGCTAGATTTATATACACCAAAATTGGTATCTTGTGACGTGACTGTGTAACGAACATAAATAACACGAGTTAACATGAAAATCATGACACGCATGTCATGTACAACATGACTTACGTGCCACGCTCATGGGGCGATGGCGGCCATTTCGCTAGCTTGCTCTACCCCGAAATTGGTATTGCGCGACGTGACTATGTGACGAACATAAAAACACGAGTTAACATGACAATCATGACACGCATGTCATGTACAGCATGAATTACGTGCCACGCTCATGGGACGCTGGCGGCGGTTTCGCTAGATTTATATACACCAAAATTGGTATCTTGCGACGTGACTGTGTAACGAACATAAATAACACGAGTTAACATGAAAATCATGACACGCATGTCATGTACAGCATGACTTACGTGCCACGCTCATGGGGCGCTGACGGCGGTTTCGCTATCTTGATCTACACCGAAATTGGTATTGCGTGACGTGACTGTGTAACGAACACAATTAACACGAGTTAACATGAAAATCATGACACGCATGCCATGTACAACATGACTTACGTGCCACGCTCATGGGGCGCTGGCGGCGGTTTCGCTAGATTTATATACACCAAAATTGGTATCTTGTGACGTGACTGTGTGACGAACATAAAAACACGAGTTAACATGACAATCATGACTGGCATGTCATGTACAGCATGACTTACGTGCCACGCTCATGGGGCGATGGCGGCGGCTTCGCCAGCTTGATCTTCCCCGAAATTGGTATTGCGCGACGTGACTGTGTAACGAACATAAATAACACGAGTTAACATGAAAATCATGACACGCATGTCATGTACAGCATGACTTACGTGCCACGCTCATGGGGCGCTGGCGGCGGTTTCGCTAGATTTATATACACCAAAATTGGTATCTTGCGACGTGACTGTGTAACGAACATAAATAACACGAGTTAACATGAAAATCATGACACGCATGTCATGTACAGCATGACTTACGTGCCACGCTCATGGAGCGCTGGCGGCCATTTCGCTAGCTTGCTCTACCCCGAAATTGGTATTGCGCGACGTGACTATGTGACGAACATAATAACACGAGTTAACATGAAAATAATGACACGCATGTCATGTGCAGCATGACTTACATGCCACGATCATGGCGCGCTGGCGGCCGTTTCGCTAGCTTGATCTACCCCGGAATTGGTTTTGCGCGACGTGACTGTGTGACGAACATAAAAACACGAGTTAACATGAAAATCATGACACGCATGTCATGTACAGCATGACTTACGTGCCACGCTCATGGGGTGCTGGCGGCCGTTTCGCTAGCTTGATATACACCAAAATTGGTATCTTGCGACGTGACCGTGTGAGGAACATAAATAACAGGAGTTAACATGAAAGTCATGACACGTATGTCATGTACAGCATGACTTACGTGCCACGCTCATGGGGCGCGGGCGGCCGTTTCTCTAGCTTGATCGACCCCGAAGTTGGTATTGCGCGACGTTACTGTGTGACGAACATAAATAATAGGAGTTAACATGAAAACCATGACACGCATTTTCCTCAATGACATACAAGATGATGTATGCAGCTCTTTGCTGGCTGCTTCGCATTACATCGATTCCCACAATGCGTGGGATCTGCCGGCTTTTTACTTTGGCAACGTGATCCAGAGCTGACCGAACTGGTTGCGTTTTGCGCGGATTCAATCTCGTCCATCTTACTTTCTATACGACAGCTACGCACCCGCCAGATGTGCGTCACAGCCGTTGTCCTACTCACTTTTGTTGATGAGTTCTTGTAATTCCTGCTCATTGCAGTCGTTCGTGACGCATATTCCAAGGCGAACTGGTGGCAGACGCAAGTCGGTTATATGCTCCTTGAATCTGTATAGCTGCAAAGTAACGGTTGTCGTGCTTGTTGAAACAACAGTTAGCTGATTAATGTCAGGCACAAAAATAAAAAAAAATAAAAATAAAAACACCGGAGTAGTTGTTTTTCAAACGTTACAGAATGCACAATGCCACTTGTTAAATAATCCGCCGAAACAGCATTCATGCGATACAAGTAAAATATGTTGGTGTCAGCATAGTGGCTTCCGGGCCGTGGGACAGGAGATTACTGTCAAGGAAATTTTCCGTTGTGAGGTAAAAAAGGCTCCAACGTATGTACTACCACTGTGACATTAAGTGCACTCATCTGAAGTCATTGTGGCCCTGCTAAAATGAGAGTTCAAAGAAACAGCGGTGACTTTTGTGCTCGGAAGTATGTATGATTGAAATTATTATATCAGAACAACTCAAAGCTCCCATTGTATTATTATTTTTTTCATTAATTATTATGAATGGTCTTTGTACCCTATAGTTTACCAGCACTAGATTTTTGGCATATGGGATGGGAATCAAGCCCTTCAAATTAGACATTACAAAACAGAATGACGTCCACATGACGAAGCATGTTCTTAGCTTCTGTTTGTTCAAATCGTCTTGCGAATATCAAGCTGTAGACATTGCATTCAGATGGAGAGAGAGAGAGGAAGAGGGAGAATATAAATGGGGAAGACAACATGCTATCCGGAAACGCTTCTGGTTCGCTTGCCTGTTACGGGGGTGGCGAACAAAAAAAAATGAAATTGAGGGCGAGGGCCAGACGCGGTGATAGTGCAAATATACGCACGGACGGAGCGAAAGTGCACGATGTACTTATGGCGCAGTTTAGCTTTTGTGCTGATGACTGGAAAGAGCGGCCGATGAAAGTGAACATAAATGCGTATAAGCCTTGGTATAATTAGTAAAGCCTACTTATTGTGTTGAATTGCAAATGCACTATTTACGTAGGCAAAAAAACGCCTACTCAAGACTCCAGATCTACGTAGCAACACGCATCTTTAGCTAGAGACGCAAAAGGTTTACGGAACAGGGATATATCAACTTACGTTTGGGTAGACCATTTTCATTGCAGCAAAAGTCGTTTCAACAAAGCTGCTACCTTTGCTTATGCGCATATCAAGATTGCAATACTGCGCTCGCGTAACTTCATGGCCAAAACTGTCATGTACGACAGTTTCCAGGCACTCGTCGAATGCTCCAAGGTCAGTTTTTGTAGCTTGCAATAGTCCGGTGGGGTATTTACCCATCGCATCGATGACTGGAATAAACGAAGGACGTGAATCGTGTAAACGTGAATCGACAACACAGTAGAAGTGTCCGTCAGCTTTCTACGTCGGAAATACATGAGGATCATTTGAATACATATAGCGCAGAAAGAATCAGGTGAATCGAGCACGAGTTAATAACGCAGACACAGAAAGCTGACAGAAACCTTTACTCTTTTGGGAGACTATATACTACTCCTAGTTTAACGCATTTACGACAAAGTGTTGACCCAGCGTGGTAGCTCGGTGGCCGTAGTGTCACGCTGCTAAACTCGAACACGCGGGTTCGACTCCCGACCATGATTTCCGCGTTTTGATGGTGCAGAAATGTTTAATTACCCATGAACATAAATTCAGGTGCCAGGGGCGTAGCCAGAAATTTTTTTCGGGGGGGGGGGGGGGGTTCAACCATACTTTATGTATGTTCGCGCGCGCGTTTGTATGTGTGCGTGTATATATACGCAAGCAAAACTGAAAAATTTCAGGGGGGGTTTGAACCCCCCCCCCACCCCCACCCCCCCCTTGGCTACGCCCCTGTCAGGTGCGCGTTCAAGAACCGCAGGGAGTCGAACTTAACCTGGAGTCCCCCACTACGGCGTGGCTCATAATATCGTGTCTTGGCTCGTAAAACCGTAGGATGTTTTTCACAATGAAGTGCCACCATTCCTAACACTAATAATAATAATAATAATAATAATAATAATAATAATAATAATAATAATAATAATAATAATAATAATAATAATAATAATAATAATAATAATAATAAAAACACTTTCAATGTACATTTCAAATGACAAGTAGCAGATGACATGGGTGTTTTATGGGCATATATTTTCGGAAGTCTCCCTGACCTCGCAACAACGGAAGAGCTGCCAGTAGGAGATGAACTAAGGTATTCAGATACATCGATCGTCTTTCAGGGTGACCATACATGCCGGAGGTGTGACCAGCGGTCTCAGAAGTACCAGCACCCATCTCTCAGCACACTCAATACTAGCGAAACAGTGGAACACCATTGTTGCCTTGAAGAGTGCATGCCCTAGTTTGATCACACCGACGCCACGTGAAAGTAAGCTTCGTGAACCGAGTGCAACGCTGGACTCATCTAGGATTCCAAGGTGAGTCTGTGGCAGCTTGGCTGAACCACTCCTCCTTTACCTTTAAGCAAACAGCGGCAGCAGCAGCAGTAGCAGCAATAACAACAACAACCACAACGACGACGACGACGACGACGACGACAACAACAACAACAACAACAACAACAACAACAACAACAACAACAACAACAGCAACAACAACAACAACAACAACAACAACAACAACAACAAGAGCACCCACACTAGAGCACGGCCGCGATTCCTCAACTCGAAAAGACCGCATGCAGATTAGGTGCGCGACTTGTGCATTTCATTCCCAACCGGTTAGCATCATTGTGCTCCCAGGTTACCACGGAAAATGCAAATAACTAAAGCAAATTTCGATACGGCGCTGACTTTAATTTGTGCGTCCGTGAAATATGTAGCGCCGTACAGCTAGCTCCCTAATTATTATTCTATATGGACGATGTCTCGATCAGTATTGCTACAGTAGCTTTTGAATCTATTTAATTTCCACTTTGTTCTCCCCTATACTTTGTCTCCAACGAAATTACTCGGGGTTGTGTAAAATATATTTGTAATGCCCGTCAGGGTGCTTCATTTGCATACGCCCTTAACCTTACGGTGCATGGAGGGATGGCTTGGTGAGCTAGTTGGTATTGCATCTTAGAAAGGCTACAGCACACACAGACGGGGACAAAGTGAAGAATAAACACGGCACAGCACTGTCTTCTTTCTTCTTCACTTTGTCCCCGTCTGTGTGCGCTAAGCTTTCTGAGTTGTTAAAGAGCCTAAGGAATCCGAAGTGCTTTAGCAAAACAGTTCTATCAGGTAAAATGACTCCTTACGTCAAAATTTTGCTTATTGACGTTTACTTTAACTGCTTATTTTGCTTATTGACGTCAGTCACCCTTGCTGATGTGTTCCTACCATATTTTTTTCGGCATGGCATCTAGGGGGAGGTGTGGCGTGTGGTAGAAAAAATGAGGTTCTAGTTGCCCAGCAGTCTCCGACGGCATTCTTTGGAGCAGACAGCCAAAAACCCTGCATTTTGTGCCCAACGAGTAATCGGCCCCGTCTGTTGCCAGCAAGGATGGAGGCAGCACTGAACCACCTTCTCGAGACAGTGGACCGCATCGACATAGCAACAGCCATATTCTGCGCGGCGCGGGGAGACAGAAAATTACACCATTTCCCACTAAAGGGAACCATGTGGGGATGCGAAGCAGCGCATGGGTCGACTCAAGGTTCCGTTCATCACGGGCACCTTGCCCGATGTTAACGCGTCCTTGCAAGTGGAGCACACCATGAAATCACTGTAGTTGCTGTTACTGTTACTCGTACCGAACTCCTGTTGGAGCACGCCACGCGGGTTCATCGCGCGTCTGCAGAATCTCGTTCCCCGACGCGATCACGTGGTTGCTGAGAGAGTGTAAGGGGGAGAGGCCACAGCGTCTTACCCAGCCCCTTAGACAGGCCCGAACGCGCTAGCGCGTGCCAGCACACATGGTTTTGTCTGCGTTACGCCAAGCTAGGACAGCATACGGCAGCCCGGGCCCCTAAAGTGCTCTGCACGTATCATCATCAAGGCGGTCGAAGAACAAGAGGAAGAAGACTTCTCCTTGGCGCGAGCGCGCGCTCAGATGGCTATGCTAGGTGGTAGAAAGCGTACGGTCGCCAAGGGACGGACACAGCCCCGAGCAAAAGCTGCTTCGCATCTAAAAACCGCATGGATCGAAAAAAATAAACCGCTCGCGTCGTGGCTCAGGGTATGCGTCGTGGCTCAGGGTAGGCGAAAGTTGAGGCAGCGCCCCGTTTGCCCCACATAAACCTTACCGCATGAAAACGGAATAGAATAAACAACATTGTTTTTGCAAGGGACAAACGGCATGCGGTGCTTGACTGTGCACGTTCCCCTAGACGACATATTCACACTTTATGTGGGGCAAACGGGGCGCTGCCTCAACATTCGCCTGCGTGAGCACCATAGCTCTTTAAAGGGTGCGCCATTCTCCCATTTGTCTGCCCACTGTGCCGCCTGTGGTTGCACCCCAGAATTCTGCCGCACGACCACCATTTTTAGACACACGGATTCTCGCATAAGAGAGATAGCTGAAGCCTTCGCTATCTGCAAAAACGGTGACACGTGTGTCAGCGCACCGTCGATTTCTTTACTTGATTGCGAGTTAACGTACTTGGAGAAGACATAATGATGTTACTAGTGTAGTCCTTTGTCATGTGCATAGGTTGCGTGCGCATTTTTTGTTCTTTCTTCTTCTCCCTTTCTATGTTTCGCTTGAATAAAGCATTCAGTTGTCATTTCAGCGCTTGTGTTGTCTAGTCTTTCTGTGTCCTACGTCTTTTGCGCTGTTTCAATATGAACGCAAACCAACTAGCCCAACTCTCCATTTTGCTGCAGAGAAAGGCAGGGAGGTTAACCAGAATTGTAGCATCCGGTTTGCTACCCTACACTAAGGGGATGGGGAAAGGGAAAAAAAGATGGATGGATGGAGAGAGTAAAACGCAGTTATACCCCTGGTCCTGATCTATATCGATGTGCCGGCATACCGCGAGCGACGAACACTCATTAGTAAGCACACATGTATGCAGTAAAGAGCAGTGCATTTGTTCGTTGTGGCGCTGGAGACGACTAATAAAAAAGCGTTTCCAGTGCCTCTCAGTGCATTTCAGCGCACTGGAATTAAGGCACTGGGAACGCTTAATATCCGTGTTTTTAGCTTCGGATTTGTGTAGGTCAATAAGCGAATATCACCTCATTGAGTCGGTCATGATCGAAACTACATTCGAATAGTTATTAAGTTCTTCGTATTTCAATATTCACGTTTTTCGGTATACGAACGCCGTGCACGGAGTATGCTGCCCTAAGCCTAATGGTCGGTAAGGCTGTAGAGTGAACTATTACGGCTGTTGTCGCGGAACATGAACAAGAATGACCGAAAATATGACCATGGGGGTGACGAAAACTGAAGTGTTCAGTGTCCATTTCAGAAGTACGATGCTTTCTACACAGGAATGTCTAACCGCTTAGCGAGTCAATGAGAATGCCGCACATATCTTCATTTACGCCAATCTTGTTTACTGCAAAACGTGCCGGATTGACGTTCTGATCCACGGAAGCACAATACCAAAACAAACAAATCAACTACCTCCTGTTCGGTTGTCGCACGTACGGAGACACTCGAACAAATGCGCGTTTCTAAACAAGACAATGAAACGACAGATTACCGACATTACTTGTAGTATGAACTAAAACGAACGTATTTGCCGTTTTCCAGTGTGGTGTTGCGGTAGCGTGTAGGGCTCGTGATGTGAAGGACGCGAAGAGGTTGTGGGTTCGACTCTCACTCGCTCATCTTCTTTTCTTTTTGTCGCAGTGCTCGTTATTTAGTCATCATTACGATCCGCACATGATTAAAGTTGTCAAAAGCAACTTTAAGGCCCTGCTTTGACCATAGTTATGCCATTTTTTTCTTGAGCTGTACTACTCCTTTCGAAGGGGTCCAGCTACTCTGCTTCGGCAAGAGTTATGTTACTCTGTCGAGGTGGAGTACTTTAACCCTTTCTGGGGGCATTTCTATACTCTGCCTCAAAAAGAGGTGATTTATTCTGGAAAAGAGAGTGAAATATGGGACAAGGAAGTACTCTCCCAAAGATAGCGCCCGGTACTCTGTTAGTTTTTAGAGTGCAGATAACCTTTTACGTTGTTTGTTTGGGAAGGCAGGGTTTGAACAAGGTCCAAGTGGTCTTGAAGAAAATCTGTTGTATTTGGGCCAGTGGACGCTTCATCCAATTTTAGAGGGAATTACGCAGTGGAATTGGATATCGAACCCAAAACATCTCGCATACAAGATGCTGCTCTATTACGATGTTGGCAATGGCAAATAGTTTGTATGATTTGCAGCAGTAAAAATATTATTACAAGAAAGTGATAATCTTTATTGTAGCTACTAAATGAATTCCCATGGTTTGAAAAACATGCAGTTTAAAGGAGTAAACGCAACAGCGAATAGTCATTGGTCTCAGTTTATCCATACGAACGACCCCCCCCCCCCCTATGACTCGTTACAATTACACCAACATTAATGAATATATTAAATCATTAATCTAGTTTGAGCGCCAGAAGGAGACGGAGAGAAAGGCAGGGATGTTAACCAGTCTAGAAGGACCGGTATGCTACCCTACACTGGGGGCCAGGAAGAGCGGGATACTACAGCGTTTAAGAAAAGCTGTAATATCCCTTGAGTAGGCAATTAAAAATTGTCTCTGCTTCTCAGATTGTCCAACACATAAGAAACATCTATGTTTCTGTCAGCACCAAAATATCACAATATAAAAAGCAACTCACGTCTAAGAGCCCATGGTTCGGTCCTTCGAATGGCACCAACGAGTTTGAGGAGTCCGATGCTGCACGTAGATGACACTTCCGCCGTTAGCAACTTTCGCGTCAAGTCGGGAGATATCTTGTCCATCATGCTGGCAATGAGCGCCTGCAACTTTCCCACGACGCCTTCATCTGGTTTCGGTGTCGTAGTCGTGGTGGTGTTGCCTTCATCGAAGCACCAAACCACTGGTACGCACACTAGTAGAAACCAAAGGAGCGATAGTGATGTTAGCGCCTTCACGGCGGTCATTTCGGTGCAGGGTACCCAAGATTCGGCCAAACTTAAAGGCAGCGCTTGCCGCCGTTTCAAAGAGGCGAGCGAGCACGAAAGTGTTGGGAGCGAGTGACAGCGAACGGCTTCTGCAAATTAATCTCAGCTCGCGAGTTTAGGCAGCACAGGTGCGCAGCCGTTGTTCGTTGTCAAGTTGCTCTGGCCGGGATGTGTTCCTCGCCTGACCGCGCGGAGCGACTCTACGATTTCGCCCTCGCCCAATCTGGCCTGCGGACAATCACGGCTAGTCTGGGCTGTTCCTCCGCTTTAGGCATGCCGAGCAGCTCATAGAATGAGAATCGCTCGGAGCGAGCGTCACCCGGCTGCCCCGGCGGCTTTGCCCAGCGAGTGACGCTGGTGAGCGCGTCACGTCGGAGCGATCGCTGGACAAGCGCGCCAGCTTGTTGTGAAACTCCATTTGCTGAAAATAAACATTACTGGGAAGGGGAAGGAAAGTACGCCGGCGCATACGTAAACATTAGTGGAAAGGGAAGTACCCCCGGCAATGAATGGAACGGGAGCCATCGGAGCGAAGAGAAAACAAACAAACAAACACATAAGAGAACGCAGAAACAGATGCTAAAGCGAACGCAAACGTGATTCGATATCGTTTCTTTGCGGAAGGTATTACGAAATAGGTGAATCATAAATGAGCCGGTGGAAACATAAAACGTTAATAAGTATGGCGTATTTTCCAGTCGACTAGGACACTTGCCAACGCGGTAGTCTGAACATACGAAACGCTGCCTCTGCTGACGTTTTCTGAGCGATCATAATCTGCCTCGAGTGCCGGACGACGAACAACACGCTGATGCTGAGTGGAGGTTTAGCCATCGCATTAATTAGGGTAGTTAATCTGATGGTGGTATCGTAAGCTAATGCATAATATTCTTGTAATTGAGTACAAATATACGAAGTTAACTGCGCGCTTTCGCTTCGACATAGAAAGACAGATATACACAAGAATTTTTTAGCCCAAGGGCGCTAGTTTGTCCCATGGGAGACGGGAACGCCCTTTCTTTTAAGGGTTTATAATTTTAATGTACACGACGACGAGGCGGACTAACGGCGATGAAAGATACCGCAGTTTAAAACTGCGTTAGTTCTGACCATTTGGTGTGAACCGAAATAACTGACATATGACTTTGACACGAATACCAGTAAAATTAAAATTCACATAAGAAAAGTAGTAACCCCCATATACTGAGACTTAGGTGCAGGTTAAAGAACCCCGGGTGGTCAAAATTAAGCCGGAGTCCCCCTTACGCCGTGCCACATAATCCTATCGAGGTTTTGGCACGTAAAACCCGAAAAATTATTAAAATTCACAGAACACAAATGTGATACATGAGAGTAAAGCTTACGTGGAATTGTTGCAACTTTCACGAATACTTTGAAGATGTTAAAACATAAAGTAACGTACTTCGTTCTGGTATACCAAGTTTCACAAAACTAAGACTACCGTATATGTCGTCCATTTACCAGACTGTAGCCTGTTGGTAGAAGTAAGTAACATAAAAACTTAAATTCAAGTACACTTGATTATTCCAACTACTCGTACGAAGCAGCATCGATTGCGTCAACTAATTTGTGTAATTCCAAAAAGACTGCTCGATCAAAGTAATCAATTTTTTGAGGTCTTAAACAGCCTTATTTTGTTGCCGTTTCTGTTAAGATGTTCAAAGATGCTTTTCACAGGATGACTCCATAACAAACGAGATGAGCCCATAATTTAGCACTGATTATTTTTTATCATGTTTATACACCAGCCGGATTATCGAAAGGGTGTGTATCTCAGACGTGTCACCTCTAGAAAATACTCCATTTCAAACGTTTTTGAGCACATCGAGAGATAGATCTGAGGTGTGAAGCAGGGTGGAAAACAAGAAGGAAAAATTCGGCATGACGCTACCCTGCTTTACAAACAGGGTTGGGGGGGAAGGAATGCCGTAAGGAAAGGGGGTTAAGGGTGAAAGAGAGAGGGAGTGAGATAGCATAAACACACCATTACAGTCAGTTATTCTCACCGCGGACTACGACAACAGAAAAACACCTGTGTGACACAACGAACAAGCAATTCGGACTACAGCAGATCGCGCAGGTAGGTTTTCCTCGAAAAGCTGTCGCAGTGCGTTCGTCGTTTTCAGGAGCGATTAATTGCTCGATATTCAAGAAAGGGTTGCTCTGATATTGGCGTTTGATCGAAGCGAGGTAACGCAGTTTCGAGTGATCGCCTCTGTACATCTGAAGCGAGGACAGTCACACAGAACGCATTGCGGAGTCTCGTCGCGATCGCAACCATCACGCAGGGCACTGTCGGCCATTCCGATCCTTACCGAAGTTACACTGCAAACCCTTGAGGCAAATATTGCCGTATCAAGTTGTTTTTGAAACGGTTCATTTCAGGCATTGTCGTCTTCAAAGCATCGTTTGATAGCGGCGGTAGAAAAACGGTACGTGGGGCCCTCTGCGGTGTGTATCTCGCATTCTCATTACGCTTCGCGTGCTTCGCATCTCTACCGTCCCATCTGAGAAGGTTTTGTTAAATTTATCTCACATTTTATTTGTGCTCCAACCAGGAAAGTTTTTCGTTATCGTGATGTGTATAAATGCTTTAGTCCTTCGACCCACCAGACTCTTCGCCAGTTGTCATGTGTTCTGGCCATTATGTTTATTAACAGGAAAGTGCGCAGTGTCCTTGTCGCCTTTTTTTCCTTTTTTTTTGGTTTTGTGTGTTGTTCATTTAGCCCGCTTACCGTCATCATGAAACCTCCCATATCGTCCAGTTCGTGACCTTGTTAAGGAAATTCCCCCATTATACCGAACATTCTCACATTTTCTCATCTGTCGCGTCTTTGACATTCCAAAGTATCTCAACATCGTAAATTACTTTACCGCACCATGTTTTTTAAAAAGGTCTCTTCTGCACTTTTGCCAGGCCTTGTCTTTAACGCAAGACTATTCTATTATCTCACGAGTTTACCCGGAATGCTTAGAGTTTCTGCACTTAGTTATTACACGTTTGACGGATTTCTCACATATTTCTTGCAATAAATTGAAAAGTCCTTTGTGTACGCTAGTGGGATATAAATCTGATACTGGGCTCTCCTTTACAAAAATGACTATTAAGTTTCGGTTGGAATACAGTTGATGATTTATTGACACAACCGACTTTCATGACTGTACAAAAACTCTTGAGCTTGCTGAAGATATATGGAATGATTTTTCTGTTGAGTATATCACCGAAAAAGCCGTTGACGAAGATAATGTTCACTTATTCTTGTGTAGTTATTGAGTACCAGTGTATGTACTTACAAAACATTTTATTGAGAAATTATTGAAACACCACTGGTCAGTGATGACATATTGTACTGAAGAGTGATTGTCTGTTTATTGAAATATCATTGAGCTCATTGTACATTGAGAATGTATTGTCATGGCTCTGTTGAATAGTTATTGATTTAAAATTGAAGCAGTATTGAAATTTTATGTAAATACGTTGTGTAATACGTTATGTAAATACGAAACTAAAAACGGATTCGCTCCGGTTTTTTGACCCGTTTTTAGTTTCGAACTCCATGGAAGTCGTAGAATACCTAAAGGGGGACAGTGAAGTGGTTCGCGATGCCTTCAGTATTGATGTTGTGGATTTATACTATTCCGTTCCGCATGGTCCGTTGCTACAAAGTGTAAAAGAGTGCATCACAAACAACAATGATGAAGTGGCTTTTTGTAACGCCAGCGGGGTGTCCGTAGAAGGTTTTATGGAAATTCTGTCAATGTATTTAAGTTCCACGCTTGTGGGGTGGGGTGACAAAGTGTACGTCCAAAAGGATGGAATTTGTATTGGGTCTAGTGTCGCTCCGATCCTGTGCAATATCTTTTTGAGCAAACTCGACACAGCTATGGAGAAAGAGCTAGAGGGCATGGGTCTGAAGCTGTTCAGATTCGTGGACGACTACCTTGTTTTGGTAAAAGACAATCCGCGCACGGGCACGCTAGTGAATGTTTTGAAAACTTTCAAGAAAATTGGGTGCGGCTTACAGTATACCTTTGAAGTGCCAAAAGAACGACGTATTCAGTTTCTGGACCTTGAAATTAAGTTTTGTTCCTTTCACACGTGTTGGATGTATCGCCCCAGATCAGTAAAACCTTTGCTCAGCTATCATTCAGCTCATTCAAAGATAGTTAAGAACGGGATCGCCACTTCATGCATAAAATCCGCCCTCACAAAATCATGTGTACATTCGATAAATGAAAGTGTTTCCGAGCAGATTAAGCGCTTAAGGGGAGCTGGGTATCCAGACGAGTGTCTCCTCTTGGCTTGTGAAAAGAATCGCCGAGAAGTAAAGAAAACAATAAGCAGCGCTAGTGAAGAAGACAAGCAAGTCGAGGGCGGCAAAGAGCGATTAGTGGTTATCCCGTATCTGCATAACGTCTCACATCGGTTGAAAAAAGTTGCTTCAAGGTATGGGGTGCGGGTGTTTTTTCAGCCAAAAACAGATTGTTTAAGATTTGCCCGGCAGTGGAAAGGTTGGCCACAAAGGAAAGCAGGGAAAAAACGGATGGATGTCAAATTAAACATGGCAGGAGGTTTGTTGAGTGCAAAAAAGAAGTAGTCTACGGTATTCCTTTCACATATTGAAAGGAATACGTGGGTCAAACAGGACGTTGCCTGAATGTACGCCTTCACGAGCATGAGAGTTCACTAAAGGGGGCCCCGTACTCGCACTTGGCGATGCACTGCAAAGAGTGCACCTGCCAGCCAAAACTTTGTGACACAGAGATAATTGATATGCATATCAATTATCCACAGAAAGCGAACGACAAGAGAGATAACTGAAGCATTTCGAATTAAGAAAGGAGGTGAGATGTGTGTTAGCCAGGCGTCTGTTCTGCTAACCGATTCTGAGTTTGCTTTTTTAGATATGACATGAACCAGTGCAAATTTTTTCTTATTTTTTCTTATTTTTTCTTGTTTGGAGGGGGGGGGGGGGAAGGGCTTAACACGTGTTTACTTGATGTATGCGATGGGTTATCGAAGTGGTGTTTTGTTGATTCACTCTGTGATAACAAGGGTGGTGTGTGCTGACGAGGATGCATGTTATGCATATATAAGATTGTTCTTTCCAAAATAAATTTTCAGTTGCTAGTAAGCGCTCCGTCCTGTGTCCTTTCTGAGTCTTCGTATATTTTGCGCTTGTTTCATCATGAACCTATACCAACACGCCCAACTGGCAGTCACCATGGTCGGCCTCTACATTCTAGCGCGTTGCTCGGCCGACGCGCCCTCTTCATCCTCTTATTAATCGTCTGCTCGCTCCCCGAGCAGGTGCGGCCGGCTGATTAGCTAACTGGCTGGGCGGTATACCTAGCTAAGTCAGGACATGCTATGGTGAAGCTGATTAAGCCAAATCATGCTAAGGCAGAGCTAATGAAGCCACGTCTTACTAAGACCATGCTAATGAACCGTGTAAAGTTAAGAACAAACTAATTAAGACCATGTTAATTAACACGATACCAATTAGGAGCGTGTAATTAAAACCAAGATAATCAAGACCTTACTCGCTGAGATCGTGTCAATTATTATAGTGCTAATTAGGCTTATGCTAATTACCTCTAGCCTAGCATAGCAGCCTAGCCTAGCATAGCATATCATATTAGGCATATCATGCTTGTTGGGCATAGCAGGCATAGCATAGCCTAGCAATTAGCATAGCATAGCCATGTAATTAGGATCATGCTAATAGATTAATACTAATCAGGACATTGCGAATTAAACCTGCGTTATTAATGTCGTGGTAATTCAAACATGAACGATCAAGACAGGACTATTCAGTATCATGTTAGTTAACACCGAGCTAATTAGGGTGACGTTAATTAACAAGATGCTAAATAGGAGCACGCTAATTCAAATCACGCTAATTAGGGACTTCCTCGACAAGTACGCGGTAATTATGATCACACTAATTAGCATTATGTTAAGTACATTAGTGCTAATGAGGAGCTAGATAATTAAATTTGATTACTTAATACCGTCCTAATTAAAACATTGCGAATTAAGACATATATTCACTGCCATGTTAATTAAGGCCTGGCTAATCAATAGCACGAATATTGAGACCGAACTGACACGGTCATTACTCTGAAGCAGGCCAAGCATACTGAGTAGACGAGCCACGTAATAGGCTCGAAGAAGCTAGGTGTCCACAAGCTCCTCCGAAGGCCTCAGCCTTGCACAAGTATTGCAAGCTGACCAAACTATTTTATATGCAAAGAAGCAATTGAGTAGCGTCCACTGCATGAAACACTTGATAGGCACACCGGCACTATGACAGTCCCGAGTTGAAATGGGGCCTTTTCAGAATCGAGTTTGTGCCTGAGTTCGCGCCTCAATCAATTTGATTGACAGATGCCCGCGGCGAAGATCGGGTCCGCCCACCGCGTTTGCTCTTGCGGAGGAGCAGTGCTCACGGCGCAACGCCAGCGAGAGGCACGATAAATCTATCAGCCTTATCGCACAGACTATGCACACATGCACGAAGAACTAAATGTTATATCATCACGTAGCTACGATGTCTCGCATTCAACTTCGCCGCGCTACGATATACCACTCACAGCCACGAAGCAAGCGCCCCTGGTGGGATTTGCGGCGAGACATGTTATTATTTACTTGCTTGTGGGAGACATTGTTTCTACCGATTCGTTACTACAGAAAAATCTTCAGACGTGTAATACAAGTATAGCAGGAACCTGCCCATTCATTTATCTGTAATATTCCAGAGAAGCGAAACGAGCTACACCATAGTGCTGCGTGTGCGCCCTTGATGCCTTCGAGAGTGGAAATTTCCATGCTGCAGGTGGAACGAAAGAATTCTCCGAAAGAGGACAAACGCCCACGAACACGCCCATGGGAGGCGCGATGATCAGTTGGCAAAAAGATAGCGCGACAATCACGCTGACGTCGCTACACTGTCAAAATGTTGACTGAGCGGCGGCGCTGACGCATTCGCACGCGGCGTTCCTTTGAAAACCGCCGCAAATGCCGCACATCCGTATGTGAGGCCATGCTCGTTCTTGTAGCGGTTTTTATCAACGCTTCTATCGCGTGCTCCGCACTATCTTCCTGTCATGACCGCCGTAATGCGAGCTCGGAGCAAACTCGTGTGCCCGAGAAGTTTGGGCCATCCTGCATAGCACCCTAGTTGTTGAAATGTTATAGACATATCAATGAAACTACGCTACCTCAACATGTCATTGGCCCAGTTCAGTGAGAGCTTAGACGTCACTGAAAAGCACATTGCGCTTCTTGTTGTGCTTTCGATAATAAATCTACTACGATTCCATTACTACTCCTCCAATATAATTTCAGTAAAATTTCGGTGGGCCATTTTTAATAGGTGTCAACCATAAGTTCAATGATATTTCAATGGAGAGACAATTACTTTTCAGTGCAATATTTCTTCATTCACCAATGATGTTTCAATAACTAGTCAATAAAATTTTTTGGCCGAGCCGCGACCTGAGGCCACCAAGACCAACCTGCTGGGCAAGTCTACTCAATAAAGTCTATTTCTTCTTCTTTTTCGACGTGTTATATGCATTTACTATCTCAATGAGGACGTCTTGAGGGGCTAGTTGGTTCATACTATGCAGGAAAATTTGCGCTAAACTAGAAAAGGACAACACAAAGAAGGTGCGCTCGATCTGTTGAAGTGTTCCTTCTTTGTGTTGTCCTTTTCTAGTTTAGCGCAAATTTTCCTGCATTTACTATCTTCTTTGCTAAGTGAGATGAATTTGGGAATATTGGGATCTTCGAGATTTAGTATTTTCGAGATAATTAAAGTAATAATCCGCGATTTACTGCTTGATGAAAACGAGTGGTTACTCCAAAATTCCAACGAAACCTTCGCTGATATACGGTCCATAGGCGTGCAGCTCCTAGATGATGCTAGCATGTATTCCCGAATGGTTTTTTTTTTTTTTTGCAGTCATGAACAATACGGTCTTCCTGTAACATAACAGTGCAGAGGCATTGTGTTCCTGACCGTTGTTATGCTGTAGGCAGAGGTGACCACACGCCGTGTATCCTTGGGGAGACGGGAATTGATCGGGCGGGCAATAAAACCATTGAAAGTTCGCACTGTGCATGTATCTTTGTCCCTCGCAGCTGAATTCTTTTCTCGGTGTCGCAGAACGTGACAGATAACATTGACACACCTAGAGGCTCAAGCGTTGAATCCCGGATGTGCGCATCAGGAAGAATTCCAAGTCTGCTTGGACTAAGGTGTACAACCCTCAAAATTGATTTTTTCTCCCAAGTGAGTGTCTTTCTCGACTGGACCATGCTTACCATGTCCACGCTGTTTCCTTTATAAAACCTTTTTGACCTTGTGCTTGTAGAGCATTTTCCCGTGTTTTTTATCTATCTATCTATCTATCTATCTATCTATCTATCTATCTATCTAGCCGCCTACATCTGGCTGCTCTCGTGATCACCTCCTTAAGTTGGTGTAGACCAAAATTGGCACGGGAGGGTAAGACGGTTTCACGAATATGACTATCTGGTCAGGTCATGAATAACTGAAAATCCTGTCGCGTACGTCGTCAAACCATTTGCTCCAGACACGTGTGGCACATACCCGTTTACCATGGGCCGCAGTATACGGGTATGAGCCACAGGTGATTGACAGTTCATATCTACCCAGGAACAGCTAGAACAGACATTGGTAATTTAAAAGCGAGAGCGTTAGGAAAAACCGACATCGGCAGCGGTGACCGGACAAATGCAAAGAATAAAAGTTAGGATCCCCGCAGGAATCGAACCCAAGAATTGTGCGTGGCAGTCAGGTATTCTACCACAGAGCCACACCAGGTATAGAAACTACATTGGAAAAATACCTTATGCAGGCGTAATGTCGGTGAAACTTCAGTTGTGGTTGTAGTGCTTGCTATATAATTTTATAACAAAGCAATAAACACTACATATGTACTCCTACGATACAGGTGTCATGTCAGGTTAACTCCAATTGTGGTTCCAGTGCTGGCTCCGCTTTTATAGCAGTCTAATAAAGATTAAATTTGTATTCCTATGATTCAGCAAGCTATATTCAAGCGTTGCTCGACCCCGGAGGAATACACTAACGAAAGTTAGGTATTATATTCACATCATCGCACCGTAAAGTGCACTTCGTTTCGATAATACTGAATTATGTGTTCTAAGTGGATGCTGGTGTTACCAGACCAGTTACCCTTTAAACGCCGGTGTTGCCGACGTGCCAGGCAAGCCCACGATGTGCACACGACTACTACACTTACAAAAACACGTCGATCCACTTTGTATAACGCTTGGCTCAAAGCCAAAAAATTCAGCATAGACAACTACTCGCTGATTGCTTCGCATGAAACCGATTCCCACAAGGCGTGGGATCTGCCGAATTTTTTTGTCACTGCTTTACTATTACGTGCGTTTTTTTATTCATTTGGTTACTTCCTTCGTCTTTACTACCCCTTTCCACCTTCTATTTCCATTCCCTCCATCCTAAAGTGTGGGCAGGCGCTGTGCCCCTCTTGGCGGTAGTCGACAGCCTGCTCCTCCCTATTCCGTCTTTGTCCTTTGTATATATGTTTATATTGTATGTTTCCCTATCGAATTATAGGGCTAATAATTAACGAAGAAAAAAACGTGGCTGCTGAGAACAGTTGACGCCGTTCGTACAGGCGTCTCGCCCGAAGCACCGCAGGTGCCCTCGCTACCTGTTGATTTATTTCTTCAAATGTAAAAAAAATGTTTTTTGCTCTCTCTCCGACAGACATAATGATTACAGCGTTTACGGGTGCGACAGCCGACGAAGGAATCACTCTGCCACAACACTACGCCGGCACATGGTGGCCATTGCATAATTTACACGGTAAATTAAGTGAAACGCGATTTTCGATGGTGTCTACATGTCGCGCACGAACAGCTATAGGGCATATGCGATTTCTCTTCACAACTTAATGTTACAGCTTTGTCAGAGCCGAAAACAAAATGCTCATATCGAATGACATGCCGTATAAAGCTACAACGCTGATTTCCTTTTGTGATTCATACTTGAACTAAAAAACTATCTCAATTCAACGGCCAAACAGGCACGCCATACGGGCTGCTACACCAATTTTAATATGGCATTTTCGATGGAGGCGAAAATGTCTGAGGACCGTGTACTTAGATTTAGGTGCACGTTAAAGAACCTCAGGTGGTCGAAATTTCCGGAGCCCTTCACTACGGCGTCTCTCATAATCATATCGTGGTTTTGGACGTTAAACCCCAGATATTATTATGAATTTTAATATGCATTTTTGATTCTTTACACTCGTTAATATAACAAATTTTATGGTGATTAACATCTTGCAAAAAGGATATGATTGTACATGAGTGCCCGCTTGTTGTATGTACATGTAATCGCCGATAGTCAGTATGGCGGCCGTGTTCACATACTCCAAGCTGCAACAACTGTGGCTCAATCGAAACAATGGAACATATTCCGTTTGAGGGTCGAGCGTATGCCGATGAGCGTGCGCTCTATGAAGATTGCATGCTTTTTAATCACACAGAGACCGTAATCATTTGATTGCGTCTTAGGCCCTTTAGCCTGCCTCACGCAACAGAGGCGTGTGATGAACTTTCTGTTTACACATTTAGGCAACATCCACCAGCTCGGCGAAGTTTAGTTCTAACCTTGTCTGTCACCCTAATTTACCTTTCATGCAGCAAAATTTGTCACCTCGTTGTAGGACGAGGAACACAATGAAGGACTCTATACAACCACACGTCATCGCCCAAGAGCCAGAAAACGGCCGGATATTTTTTTTTCTCTTTTAACATCTTTTCGCTCCTCTACCCTTCTGTCTTTCTCTCCTGACTTTCCTTCCCCACGCAGAGTGGCACGCCAGCGATTTCTATACGCCGGCTCAATTCTCTGCCTTTCAATAAAGAGTTATCTCCCTCATCTGTTGACATGCAGCTTTGCTGAAGGAGCCACTACTTCTTGTCTGCATGGGAAAACGCAGAATCACGCTCACCAGAAAAATAATTATCAACTCCGTTGAACCGTTGAACAGTGTGTACAAAGAGAAACGCCTGCGCCGACGCATTTAAGTTATGGAAGTACCGCGAGTGTGGCTGGCCGCCTTCCGTAACCTCATATTTACAGCTCTTTGCATAGCTGCTCACAGCTTTGTGAGCGTAAATGAAAAAAAAATTAATGCTTTATTTAAGAGCACGCATTGCCAGAGCTGAACTATAGTCATTTCTCTTGTCAGAATTATTTACTTCTTGTGTCCAGCAACACAGATACCATGCAAATGGTTTTAAATGCGCAATGCCAAACCTTCGTTGCCAGGGACCGATATCTGCGCCGCCGGCTGGCGAAGGCGAAAGATTGCGCATCTTAGCTTTAGGACCGTTTGCTATTATTTCATGAGCGCAACTAAATCAAGTGGAAGGGCATGAAGATGCCTGTGCTTTGTTTTCGCTGCGGCGATATCGATAAGCGATTGCCCTGGTCGGTTCGATGCGCATGAACGACTGCGGAGGGTGCTGAGACATGCTTTGCTGGACGAGTTGTGTGTTCCTTTCTTAACCGAACCGCACAAAAAAAACAAAAAAAGACAGACTAATTACAACGCCACGAAGATGGACACAGTGCGGTGGCGCGAGAAAAACAAACACAGCGCTGCATCCATCTTCTTTTCGTCGTATCAACTCTTTCTTTGGCGTTGCTCGTTTCAGCTGCGGAGGATTCGTTTATTCCATCTCGAAGGCCACGTCATCGGTAACGTCGCCACCTCCATCCTCAAGAACACACAGATAGAGCAGTTAAAGCAACGCGTCACCAGTGTGGCGTTCACATTATTTATTTATTTATTTATTTACTTATTTATTTATTTATTTTATTCAGTATACCTCAATGGCCCCGTTGGAGCATTACACGAGGGGCGGGTGGTGATGATGGCAGTACAAATCATTCATGAACTAACACTTCATGAAAAATGAAGCATTTCGATGGCAGTCATGAAGTGGGAGTGATCTATCAAGGAAATGATGTAACTGGGCAGTTGACAGCAGTCTTCAGCTGTACGATGGAAAAAGAAGTTCTGAAAAGTTTTCTGGGGGCACGGTGTGGATAAACGACATTTTAATGGTTGAGGCGGAAAATGCCATGAGCTGTCCGGATCAAGTTGTTACCTGCTGGGAGAGTGTTAAAGAATCTACGATAAAGGCAAAGACGTGCTACCCTGCGGCGAGAGGCTAAGAACGAAAAACCTAAATGCTTTTTTAGTACTCTCATGCTAGTGTTATAGCTATAATTACAAAGGATGAATCTAGTCGCGTGGTCTTGGACTGATTCAGGTGTGCTTGTTAGGACAGCCTGATACAAAACAAAAACAGCATGGACGTGCTCTAGGTAAAAAAAAACAAAAAAGATAGCTCCGAGGACGCTTAAGCTTCACCTTTAGGAGCGCAACGAGATAGCGTTATGACGCCCCTTTCGCATCGCGTTCTCATTTAGTTGCCACACTTCGCTTACCGGTGAACACCTCAACCGTGCTGTGCGGGAAGGAATATCCGTGTGCGAGACATTGGCAGTTGTAAACTCTCTCAAGGCCCCTTCGGCAGTTGCAGTTGCGAAGTACCCACTACGAGTCGGTAAGGAAACACATGCGCCTACGTAGCTGCCCACTTTGTTGACGCTGCGGCTAATGATGGTGATTAATGAAAGCTGAGCCCTTTTTAATAGGCTGGCAGTGTTCAACCACCCATTCGTTAAGCAATTCACATGATGTGACGCCTGGTGCGATTCTACGCTCCTGCCACGCAATATTACATCTGTCAACCGATTCCTCAACCTAAATGACGCTTGTATAGGGTTTTTGCGAGTATTGGCGTGGCTCTGTGGTAGAGCACCTGACTTCCACGCAGAACGCCTGGGCTCGATTCCGGCTAGAACCTTTGATTGTTATTCTTTGCATTCATTGCTTACGGACAACGCCGGCACCGCATTTTCTGCGACACGGGCCCTTTAACGTTGTCGCATTAAGAGGGTTTCATGGCTACGTCACGGTGCATTTATCCAAGTACCGTTGGCAGAATTGGTGACCTCACTCATATGTAGGGTATATGCTACGCCGGAAGAAAAGTAAAGTTATTTTATGGAGTTTGTTAGTATTATGTGATGATCAGAAAGGGCGGGGGGCTGTATTTACGGAAGCGGTGGAAAGAAATGAGCACGTTAAGGGACACGAGTAATTTATCGCACCAAACTCATATTAATAGTATATCATTCCGTAGGATGTATACAGCAGATGCATTAGTTTTTGGGCGGTATAATACACAGCCGGCAGCAAAAGTTATGTTATAAGGAGAGGCAGATTATTGATATATGCAACAAAAAACAGAGGACCTCATATGGTACCTTGCGGTACACCTGAAATTGCACGCGACAGGGGTGGTGAAAAGACATTAGCGGGGACGAACTGTTATCGGTCAGTAAAATATTCTGATAAGCTGACTTATACGGCCTTCGTTAGAGCACGTATCTATATACGTATTACTTGGCGTCCCCCTCATGTCAACAGCAGGCCTTCTGAAAAGAGCGCTTGTCGTCTTGAAAAATTTTTTCGAAGAAACGGACATTTTACGTAAATATTAAGCTTCAGCTTATGATGAAAGCTAGATGAGTGACATTATCAGTGACGACATTATCAGTGTTCCCACCTGAAGAGGGCAAGATAAAGGCGAATAATTTCAATTCGTATTTTCACTCAGTTTTTAGCACTGATAACCTCCGAAATATTACACCGGGTTCCCGTCACGTTGGCCAAGGCAGATCACTTCCATCGTTGAATATGACAGCACCCGGCATTTTTTCACTGCTCTTAGAACTTGATGAAAAGAAATGTAGTGGCCCAGACGAAATACCAAACACCTTCCTTAAACGCTATGCTGAACCCATTAGCAGGTACCTTCATCTCATATTTACAAAGTCAATTAGCGATCGCCGTCTTCCGGCCGACTGGAAAATCGCGAAAGTCGTGCCAGTGCACAAATCTGGTGATACTTCTGTCCCATCCAACTACCGGCCAATTTCTTTAACTTGCACTAGTTGCAAAATTCTCGAGCACATTATCTTAAAATTAATAACTAAGTACGTAGAAGAAAACAACCTCATCTCTCTTTCTCAGCATGGGTTCAGAAGTGGGCTATCTACTGTCACTCAACTCGTAGAGGCTATACATGACTTTGGGCTGGCAATAAACGAACAATCGCAAATCGATGTAATTTTTTTAGACTTCTCTAAGGCCTTCGACCGCGTGTCCCACTCTAAACTCATCACTAAACTCATAGAAAAACTAGGCAATGGCCCAATAGTTGAATGGATTAGTGATTACCTTTCAGATCGCTACCAGTTTGTGCACTATAATGGACAGAATTCTGACACGGTTAAAGTCCTCTCGGGCGTTCCGCAGGGATCTGTTCTTGCTCCGCTCTTGTTCCTGTTATTCATAGATGACATTGTTGACACAGTAAACGTTAAAATTAGACTCTTTGCAGATGACTGCATGATTTACAGTGAAATCAAGGACGTTGGCGATCAGGTTACCCTTAACAATTCCCTAAACAACGTAGCCCAGTGGTGCCAAGACTGGCAGATGGTTATTAATTCTGAAAAAACGGTCGTGATGAACATAAGCAGAAAGAAAAGCAAACTATTATTTCCGTACTCGCTTAATGGTGTCACCCTTCGCACAGCAACTCAGTATAAATATTTAGGGCTTTTAATATCATCTGACCTCAAGTGGACTGCGCATGTACAACAGGTGACGAAAAAGGCAATGAACAAGTTATTCTTCCTAAAACGGACACTACGTTACGCTACCACAGATACGAAGCGCTTATCTTACATTACTTTTATCAGACCGATGCTGGAATATGCGAATATAGTGTGGTTTCCTTCAACAAATACTGACACAGCTATGCTCGAGAGCGTACAGCGCAAGGCCGTAAGATTTATTTTTAACCGCTATAAGCGAACAGATTCCCCTTCCGAGCTTCTGCACCGAGCAGAGCTACCTACGCTCCGCGATAGAGCAAAATTACACCGGTTGAAGTTTTTTTACCAATTGTTGAACGGCCACTTTAAAACTAATGCCTCAGCTTTCACTGTTATAAAAGAAAAAGGGAAAGTGCGCCAGAAACACGACCTGATCTTCAAAGAATATTTCTGCCATAACAATACCTTCCGTTTTTCATTTTTTCCTCGCGTAATAAGAGAATGGAATGCGCTTGATTCCGCTACTGTAGCACAGCCAACAATTAATAAATTTCTAGAAAGTGTTGAAAACCTCATGTCGGTGCTCCCGAGTTCTTTGTGCTAACCTACTCGCTTACGGGTGAAGGCATTTACACTTGAACGTTTTTTTTATCTTCATCTTTTGGTTGCAGGCAATGTATTGCTATGCTTGTATGTTGATGATCGCGACACTTGTACGTGATGATGTCATTGCTCTTGTATGCGTTTTTATTCTATTGTACTCTTGTATTGGCCATTGCATTACTTTGCTTTGCTTGCATAATGTTTGTATGTTTCTACAATGTTTGTATCTTTTCCACTCCTGTAATAACCCTCAAGGAGGGTTGACAGTATTCTGTAAATAAATAAAATAAATAAAAATAAATGTCATGAGTTCAAAACGTGTAATGCTACGATCCTGTGCGTTAGCATATGTTAGATCGTTGGCATTCTTAGTTTCTTCTTACCCTTTCTCATTCTTTCTTTCCTGTTTCCCCTCACCCCTTCCCCAGCGCAGGGTAGCAAATTGCATATTTAAATTACGGTTAACCTACCTGCCTTTCGCTTGACGTTTGTGTCTCACTATCTTCTGTGTTTATCTGTGTATGTCAAGTCATACAAAACGTTTGTCTTTATACGTGTGCATGTGGACTCACTCTACTCACCTGAACTGGTTCGTGAATCTTTGTGACTCATGTACCGTTGGGCACGTGCTGTGTCTCCACATTCGGTGTTCTAGCTGGCGACATATTTCGCGCCACTTTCACTTTTCTGTTCTCTTTTTCTATTTCATGTGTCGTTTGCTAAGCGAGCAGGAGCCGACGCCACCGTAAAGGCGTCAACCTCTCCTATACATCATTTCAATAAAAAATGTCACCCGGACTAAACCCCTTGAAACAATCCCGTACAAATCAGCGTGGTTCACCCTGTCATCTGATTCGCGATTTACGAGTGTCACAAAATCCACGCTCAATATGCCTTCACTGACCATGGGCAGAATACTTGCCCATTCATGCTTCTTTCACACCCTTTACCATAGTAACACATCCTTTTCGCGATCTGATATTTTTCGAGCGCATCACATCTCGTCTAGGTTATACCACGCGTACAAAGTCAAACTAATTTTTTTCTAAAACTGAAAAATACCGGAATTCACCTCTTGTACTATCAATAGATCAATGGAATTTGCTTCCATCTAGCATTGCCACTACCAACGATTATCAATCTTTTCAGTGAGCGCTTCACTCGATTCTCAAGCGTGACGACGTTCTTGAATAGTTAACTTCTTTGTACTTGTTACTGCATGAAGTGACTTTGTGTCGTTTTGAGAGAGTGTAATAATAATATCTGGGGCTTTACGTGCCAGAACCACGATATGATTATGAGGCATGCCATGTGCGCATATGTCTAACGTGAATTCATCAGCTAACAAAACGTTTCGGTTCTTACGACACCACTTACAAAGTGCTCCAAAGCATGTGAAACTACCAGCGTACAAGACACCAATATGGCCCAAAGTAGAATACGCATCAGCCACTTGG
Organism: Rhipicephalus sanguineus; assembly: GCF_013339695.2. NCBI lineage: Eukaryota > Metazoa > Arthropoda > Arachnida > Ixodida > Ixodidae > Rhipicephalus > Rhipicephalus sanguineus. Next base: position 204,714,085 of record NC_051176.1, on the reverse strand, counting down.
AATACTAGCCAGATTTTCATCACAAGCGCTCCCGAGGCCTTTCAGCATCGTGTCATTCGGTTCATTAATTCCTCCTTTTCATATGATATCAGCGTAACATCATTAAAAGCAGCACCTGGCATACAAACCCTTTTTCACCGCCGTCTCATTATTAGCTTATCATCATTCCATAAGTTCTACCACGGCGCACTTCATTGCGCACCATATATTTTGCCACCACCACGTATACTCCATGACATAGGTCATTCCTTAAACGTAGCCCATCATTATACGCGTACTGTCACCTTCGCATGTCCTTTTTTTCTTCGTGCAGCCAAAGACTGGAAGGACCTTGCGCAAGATATTGCTTCTATCTCAATTCTACCTGCATTCATTGAAGCAATTACATCCCGATACACCTTGTAACCGAGTATTCACCACGTAATATATCTGTCTAACCCATCCCTTACGCAATATTGTCACTCCGTCGTGACGTTGAGTAAGACAGCAGTCGGCGTGTCCAAGATGAAACTGTTTATTAGGCCGAACTTGTGGCCGGGAAACGGAAAGTCAAAATACAGCAACACACACTGTATGTACACTGATAACGACGAGCGGAGCGTCGGCCGCCGATAAAAACTGATCCGCGGCAAGGCGCGTCGGCATTTATATAAGCAGCATCGAACGAATCAAGCCTTATCGCTGGTGGCCGAGTTAGATCCAGAATAATCTCAGCTGTTCGCGTTTTCTCGCTCAAGCCATAAAAAAGATTCTAACATAATCTGGAAGGTTCCCAGACATTAGGGCGCGGCTTGCGCAAGGCAGCGGCTACGCGTGCAACGGACTAGTTACACTAGTTACATAAAAATAAACGAAGCGCGCGTGGCAATATCCCCCCCCCCCCCCCACCAGAGGGACCTTTATGGAATAAATGTATAAATGTGAAAGTGAAATTTCGGGGTTTTACATGCCAAAACCATGATGTGATTATGAGGCCCGTTGTAAAAAAAAAGGGGAGGGGGATTGCGGATTAATTTTGGTTGTCTGAGGCTCTTTAACGTGCACAGTAACTGGTAAGTTTTTAAGAGACAATGTTAATTATTTACTCCGTGCCAAGAAGTCTAAAGGCCAGTTATCGTGACCCATTGTAGTCGCTCCGCCAAGTTCACTTTAAAGGTCCGATGTATTTACTTGGCCTTATGCGCAAATTCAGATTATCTGATATGGGTGGGGTCGATGAAGCTCTTGTCATGTGACAATCCTCGAAAGTGCTCAGTCCCAGCTCGTACCGGACTTCGTAGTGATGAAGCGGGTGCGCCTCGAGCTGCGCGTTCCCCGCGGGGAGAAGCAGGAACGCAGCCGCGTTGTTTTTCCATTGGTGTCAAAAGCGCCGAAGTATGTAGCCTTACCACGACCGGCTGGGGCGTCTGCGCACTCGAAGCAGTGAATTGATGTGGCGAGCCACAGGACAACGTGACATATGTTGGAAGCAACGTTCGTAGACGTCCAGCATCTTCAAGGCAGACGCATCCGTGCCTCGTACAGCCGAAGAATGTAGGTAAGCGTGCAGACAGTCCGAGTAGTCCCGCGGCCACCGGTTGGTCAGGACAAAAGAGTGCGTCAAGACAAAAGATCAATTAGCGTGAGCCGTCGTTGTTTCGCCGCCAAGCCTACTTAGAGGAAGTGTCGCCAGGAAGTGCGATGAACGCGCATAAAATGTGAACATGAGCTGCTGCTGCTGCACGAAGCTCTCGTTGAGGCCGTGGGCATAAAAACAAATCTGAAAGTGGCGCCATAAGCGTTTCCGTATTTTGGCTCAATTACATAATTATCCGCTCATTCGACATGACAATGTAGCAAACGGCAGTGATTCTCAGGGTCATATATGCGTGTACGTACAGTGGGGACGGAAAGAAACGCGAAAATGCGGCATCCACATTATCTGCTGTTTAGCATTTATTTGCAAGTGGTTGTAGCCTGGATGGTGATAAAAAGCCACTAGAGTCATACATGATGCAACCAAGAACCATCTAGCATCTTTTTTTATTGCCACCACGGTCAGAGCGTGACGACAACAGCGCGCCGCGCTGTTCGCGCTTCTTTCCATATTCCCTGTACAGCCGTCAGCACGCTTAACTCGAACGCTCCGTCGCGTTAGAGTGTACTAGAACTGTTGAGTGGCGTGAACGCGCCTTGGCGGCTGATCCCTTCCGCGTCGACCGTAGCGGCGGCGCTGCAGTCGCTCGGTACTGAAGGCGCGCCGCGCCGCGCGCAAGAACTGCTGGGCGCGTCGGCGTCACCCGGATAATCGGCACTATACTGATGCCGCTTTTGTTGCGTGTCTATCATTATTAAGCGTAGGACTTGTCGTCGCAAGCCTTGATGGACGAAACTTCAAAGCTTTTAATGGATGCTTGCTTCATAAATGCCTTTGAGAGATACTGCAAATCAGTTCTTTTAGCCGAAGTGACTGCTGGAGGTACGCAAAATATAAAATTAAAATGGGCTGATACCGACCGTGAAGATTCAAGGTCTCGGTGTAATTGAGCTGAACTCATTGCTGGGCTAGTTACATTACTGTCAATTAACCAGACGCCGAACGACCGCCAGAAGAGACAGAGGAAACAGAAAGGGCGTGCCTTATTCCGATTTATTCTGTTTTAATGCTTTCTTATGGTGGTGATTCGGCGTCAAGTTTATTCAGAGTAACTGAGCTGCTCTATAGGAATTTAACTGTGCTCAAAAAACTGTGTGCTGACATTCTGCCGAAAGCACGCCGAACATTTACCGCGCGTTGGCGAATCTGTGTGTACAGTGCGTATCTTTAAAAATGCCCTGTGTAAATATGACTTTTTCGACATTACGAGGGCTCAAAGGTATTGGAAGTCAAAGGTAACTCGACCGGTACAAATAACGGTCGTCCTCAGGGGCGTTGCATGGATATTGTTATTGGCGTCGGGTGCGGAGGTGAGGCCTTCCTGTCCGTATTTGTGCGTGTAAATATATATGCACATATATGTATATAAAAACATATTATCGCAAAGCGTAGAGCACCACCGCCCTCCTGGCTTCACTTTTGACACTACAGATAAAGCAATGAAATTATAATACAAAACATTGTCAAAAGACGTTTTTACAATGGCATGCATCGATAGAGGATCAGGAAAAGTGCCATATATATATATATATATATATATATATATATATATATATATATATATATATATATATATATTTATTTATATGTAGTGAATTTATGCAGAATAACTGACGGAATATATTCACACCTGCGCATTGTAATATGCTTGCGATAAGTCCGGATGCATAAAATTTGTGCCTCGGAGGTGAACGAGCGCCTTCGGCTCGGCTCCCTGGCTCGGCTTCCTGGTATTTTAGGTCCTCAGAGGTCGCATAACCGATGCCTAGTAACCGCGGAAGCACGCTTTTGAAACATGATAGCCTGTCGGCTATAAAGAAGCCGCGCAAAATTGACAGAACTCAGCCGTCACTAATATAAACGTTGTGATAGAGTTATTTGTACTCAGGTTACTCATGAAACGGTCGAGCGCATTTGAGCTGATATAAGGTAAGGATCAGTACCATGGATATCGTAGAGACTGCCGGCAGAAGAATTGTAGGCTTTCGTCGCCGGTTTGTTATTTCTTCGTAGTCAGTGTTCGTAGTCATAGTGTAGCGCGGCTCGAAGTGTTGCTCGCAAACCGCGCAGCAATCAGTGAGCAGCCAGGTGCATGTGCGCAAAATCCGATTGTCACCTTCTTTGGGGGGCGGCAGGCTCCAAAAACAGGGAATATCTCGGCACGCCTGCATATTCACTCGTGCACCATGGCGCGTGCAGGCGTTGAGACACCGATTAAAGCTCAGTAATGCATTAAAGGCCCTCAAAACGCGCAATTATACGCTTTCGTAGGCTGCGACGCGCGCGCGCCAAATGCAAACGCTCTCTACAGCTTCAGTACAAAGTGACTACAGCGCCGCCGCTACGATCCCCGAGATGCGGCGCGGCCGCTTCGTTCGTTCCACTGCCCCCTTCTAGTACACTGTAGTCGCGTGGCCTCGACCCGCCTCGACTGAAGCCAGCGCCGCCAAGCGTTGGACACGATATGTTTGCTGCATCTAACAATAGATGGAGCGCGGGTCGATTTGACTAGTAAATTTGTTTCTCTTCTGCTGTACCGGCGGGTCGAATACTCACTTGGCAGGTCCGTTTTCGCCACGTTTCGCTCGTGGCTACGTGATCACGCACGCCTATGAAATTCGTTGTCGTATGCTCATCTCGGCAATGAACCATTGCGTGCGTGAACTACACCACCGCATTTCAGATTTATTTATTGTGTAGCTTTTACAAACGCCATGAACGTGCATTTGCTCTGCTTTTCCTGTATATAATTTCTTTCGAGCGGCAGCTGCGATTTCAAGCTCGAAAGGTCTGTGAAGTAGAGACGACCATTTCAAGATATAGGAAAAAAGAAAAGCGATCGAAATGCCCGTCACATCCGTTCTAAGATGAGTGACAACCCAGTTGCTCTGAATTATAATACTTGAGCAAGATCTCTGCGCATTTGGACGGTTGTTTTGCTGACGTGGGATGAAATAGCAGAGAAAGAGACTTTTCTGCAATTCAATCAAAATAAAAAATAATCAACCACTTCCCTCTATCAAATATATAGCTTCAATATCGGTCCCCTGGGGTCAAAGTTGCGTCACAATGCTGCTGATTACAGCCACGTGCTTTCGTTAAGGAAGCCCGCATCTTTAAACCAAGGCGGGCGCACACCGAGGCGTGACCATGCATACGGCCTTTTTGCGCGGCGACAAGGGGCGCGTGGCGTTTTTCCAAGTTGGTTCTTGGCAGCGAAAAGCGTCAATGCGAGTAATCGTGCTCACATGCCCTCCCAAGCGAGGCAACGAAACGCCGAAGCAAAATGACGCTCTCTGCCAGCTCTGCCACGACCTTCACGCCATTAAGCCGGGAAAAACGGAGGCGCGCACGCTGGCGTCATCAGTCGGCTTGTTCGAATGCTTGCAACCATTGATAGCTCACTACTCTGAACAATCAGTGTAACTCGTTGGCATAGAGTTTCCTACAATACTTACTAGAGGGAACTCTGGCGCGAGTGTCTGTAGGAGCTGCAACGCATGGCGCTTCAGCCATGGCATGGGAATGGCGGGTAGTACACGGGTTTGTCTAAACTTCGTTCTTTCGGCTCCATTTGGCACCGCGTCGCCTGCATCCGCTTTGTCGCAAAACGAAGTTCAGCAAAAGTCAGCAGTTCCACTTCACCACTTTACCTTTTTTAGGCTCATCAATTCAAATCTGGTCACGGAAGTTCACAACGGTCCATTCTTTTATCCGAAACGAACGCCAAAAGACAGAAATAAACAAAGTGTAGCGTACTGAGTACGAACTTTGAGTACGTACCATTACTGAGTACGAACGCTTCGCTACAAAAGCCACAAGTGCCACAAGCCGTAAGCACGAAGATTAGGCAAATCCGTGTACTACCCATCATTCCCATGGTGGCTGAACGATCGCAGCGCCAGAGTCCCCTCTAGGTAATTTTAGGAAACTCTATGCTCGTTGGGACTTGAAATGACCTTGGCCGAACATAAAGTGTTTAAAGGAACATAAATTATTATTCCCTGCCAATACACGGAAGTATCGCAGGCTAAGGAATTAAAAAGAATTAACGTATGTTAATGACGAATACTTTCGAAACAGCACGAAAATGGAAGCGAAAATAATGCCTAGGGGGTCGAGCCATCCCAACATCTATAGCTAAATTGACTTTATATAGCTTCTTATACTGCACAGCAATAACTTTTAGGTAAATTACTGCGATAAGTTTTAATGGATTCACGCTGTCATTAGCATCGTTGAATAAGCGACATTTAGCACATGCGCGAAATAGGAGCGCAGCAGGCTTATTTAGCGACGACATCTTGAGGCGGCAGTTGATTTCGGGCCGTAGGAGCTCAGCTCATTTCACCAGCTTTAACATGAATGGAGACAAGCATTTTACTTTATTTGACGTCGTCTTTCGTTAGGAATAAGAAAATGCGTAGGTGAGGGAGGAGTGTTATTAACTGCGGGCGGACGCCATTCAAAAGTTACGTGCTTGTTCTCAGCCCGAGTACCACTCACCAATAGGGGCAAACTTGAACCCCCTGACATTACAAACAGAGAGAGAGACAGAGACAAAAAAAGAAAGCCATGGACAGACTTGAAGCAGGGTGGAACAGGCTTTGCACTTTTTATCCCAACTCGCCTTGCGATTTGAGGTGGAATTGAAATACATCACTACTAAATATATTCAGTGTCATAAAGTTGCAGCGACGTGCTTGCGTAAGTGGAAATTTTAGTTCCTGTATTGACACTTTTTGTCATGTGTCAAATATGAAACTCACGAGCAACGTCACCAAGAGCTCCAAAGCTAGTGCACTCTCAAATGGCCATGCATAGCACATTTCCTGTCTTGCCACGTTACGCCTGAGTTTTCGCTGACACCGAGCGGGTGCCGTAGAGGAGCGCGGCTTCGGTTCCCCTAGTAATACAATTGATTGCCGCGATGCTGACCAGTGAAGGAAAGTGACCAAGAAGGAAGCAGCGGGTTACGCGAGTGTTCTTTGCGCACCCCGCAACACGCAGAAGTAATCGACGTATACCTATACCGTGCCATATAATCGCGACAGGCGATGACGAAGAACCGCCTGGTTGCGCAAACTACGCGAATGCATATAAGGAAATGGTCGGCAACATATACCGGGTGTCCCAGCTATCTTTAGGCAAGGGTTAAAAATATAATATTAGAGGCAGGTGAGTGAAATCAGTTGCAAATTACTGACATTCACCTCGCGCGCTACACACATTTTTTTGTTTGGTAATGAACTAATTGTTAATTAGGATTATTTAACTAATTTGCTAAATATTGACTTTAGGCAAGAAATGCGACTTGTAAAGTTCAAGAGCGTCTTCAGAAACCCCAATTGCATTATTTGCGATAAAGAAAGTCTCGCGTATATCATTTTTTTTCCAAGCTTCAAAGAAAACCCGCGAAATACAAGAACCACGTGACTAGCGCATTCGCGCGCAGCGAAAATGCTGCCCTTTCTCAGCCGTGGTTTGAGCGAGCGAAATCAGCTGCGGCCGGGACTGACCGGCTCAGTTGCAGCGGTGGGCCGATAAGTGGGCGGTGGTATCTTGGCCCGCGTCAGCCAGTTGGCGCGCGTGACGGTGCAAGTTGTAGCGAGCGTGGGCCAAGAAACCACCGTTAACTTATCGGCTTACCGCTGCAACGGAGCCGGCGAGTCGCGGCCGCAGCTGATTTCGTTCGCTCAAACCACGGCTGAGGGCAGCATTTTCGCTGCGCGCGAATGCGCCAGTCACGTGGTTCTTTTTGTATTTCGCCGGCTTTCTTTGCAGCTTGGAAAAAATGGTATACGTGAGATTTTCTTTATCGCAAATAATGCAATTGGGGTTTCTGAAGACGCTCTCGAACTTTACAAGCCGCAAGAGCGGCCCGTGTCAGCCGCATTAGGCCAGCTGAACAACCGCCCTCTCACGGAGAACAAAATCCTAGCGCCCTGGCCTACCCGGTCTTCCGCACGAGCCGCTCTGAGGGCGTTGTGGCGGTTTCTCCCAGCAACCGGACTCAATGTCAAACTGTGACTGCTGGCAGAAAATGCTGCTGTGCAGTACTTGGACTATGGTCATGACTGTTTTGTTTTTATGTTGTTGTATTTTGTCGCGTGCTGTCGTCACATCTCCACTTCTTTTTCATTCTTTCACATCCCCTGCCCACGTGCAGGGTAGCAAACCGGAGACTGCTTCTGGTTAACCTCCCTGTCTTTCCTTTCTCCCTCTCTCTCTCTCTTCTTGCCTAAAGTCAATAATTAGAAATTTAGTTAAATAATCCTAATTAACAAATTAGGTAATTACAAAAAAAATTGTCTGTAGTGCACAAGGTGGCTGTCAGCAATTTGCGACTGATTTCACTCGCCTGCCTCTAATATCGTATTTTTTAACCCTTGGCTAAAGATAGCTAGGACATCCAGTGTGTGTGTGTGTGTGTGTGTGTGTGTGTGTGTGTGTGTGTGTGTGTGTGTGGGCAGATTCACGCGACCGTTCCTCGTAACTTTTTCGTGGCACGTCGTATGAACTATAAAAAAATAATTTAGTAATAAAATCTAGCACGTACAAAAACAAAATTTCTTTAGTTCGAAAGCCGGTAAATGTCTGAGCACTGCTTCATGCCTACCACGTGCGTGAGCCTCAATGCGTGAGCTTCAGTGTGGACATTTTATACCTAAAGATGCTGGGGCACTATTTTTATATAAGCTACTGAGCATACTGCGTACATCGACGATGACACGCACTTCTACAAGGGGTGTTCAAATGAAAAGGTTCCAAACGTCGTAACAACGTAACCGTTAACATGGATGCGTATGCTGCTATGGGAGAACGTAGCGAGACATCTAGGGATGCGGTTGGAGTCTCCGCCGTGGATTGGAGCATGCGGGGGCGCCCGCATGTGCAGTGGAGAGCAGATACTCTTATAAAGAGCGCTGTTCAATGGACGCGGCAGTGCGTGGGAGGACAGGATGGCGTTCACATTGCAAAATTCGACGATTGAAGAGTACCAGGGCGTTAAACAATTTCTGACAGCGGAGGGTGTTAAACCGGCCACCATTCATCGCCTGGGATTTCCATGTGTTTGGTCCCCGGAAAAAAACACCTAAAACGGAAGCGCTTCAACTAGGACGACGAACTCAAGGACGCTGTGAAGGACTGGATGTCGTCACAGCCACAGGAATTCTGGGAACAAGGAATCCTTCGGCTCGTTCATCAATGGGATCACTGTGATCAGGCACATAGTGTATACTTTGAATGAGTTCTTCATTTGTAGCCACAGTGTCGTTTCGTACCTTTTCATTTGAACACCCCTTGTAATATACGACATCGTACTGCTGCTTATTACATTTCCGCAGCGTTCTGATGACGAAAGGGCAACTTCGCAATTGATATCCAGGTGAGTCAACCCTAAGCATAAGTTAGCCTCGTTTTTCTTGGTTGTTCATTCACTTTGACGTCCTAAAGCACGGTCCATAAGGTAACCAAATCCTGATTTAGGCGGGACATCTCCCACTTTTACTGACGTGGTCCCCCTGGCCACGGCTTACAACTGGTATATTGTTTTGTCACGCTTTTACCTGTCCGCGGTGTCAAATCAGCTGTCCCTTTTTTCCTTTGTTGTTGCGCCACTTTCGGAAATACTTAATAAGTGGATAAACGAAAGAAGGGAATTTTAAGGGCTCGTTTCTTTGTTTCCTATGACCTTAATGAGAACCGACAGATAATGAAGCCAAGGAAGGTGACGTAATTGTACTGTAGTAATTATGATATAAATGTGGAGAAAGTAATGTGCACGAAAAGACAACTTGCCGCCGGCAGGTACCGAACCTGCAACCTTCGGATAACGCGCCCGATGCTCTACCAATTGAGCTGCGGCAGCGGTCGCCCTCTCGGCCACTTTATTGGGTGATTCTGTGCATGCAAACCTGGGAGTGTTAGTCAGCGCCGCTCGTAGCCACGACGGCGAGTGTGGAACACTTTTTTTTAGCCAGCTGGCGTCACGTAGCACGTGACGCCATTATCTTCATAATCCCATTCACTTCAGAATCACCGTTCTCTTCATAACCTACTCATACCAGCAGTGATTCATTTTGAGCAGAGACCTTGATAACGACGTCACCGTGGTAAGCCATTCGCTGAGACATAGCTGTAATAGAGACAAAGCTTATAATAAAGCAAATTTAATGGGACAGAAAAAAAAGTCGTCGTGGCTGTCCGTTTCCGTTGCCAGCCTCCTCCCTCACTTTTTTTTTTCGCAGCATGACCAGTTAAGAGCATATTCAAGCTTCACCACGTCCGTCTTGTTGTTCACTATGTGCAACGATGATTCAAACTGTACGTATGAACAGAGCTAGGGAATAGTTTCACATGTTGCACGCAGCGTAAACAACTCCCTCTTAGCGGCCGCACATTGCCGTGTCGCACGTTGACCGGCCATGGAGGTCGACCGAGCGGAATTACCCCGCCTATCTGTGACTCGCTTCGGGGCCAGCCCCCAGGACCGGTCGCTATAGTTTAAAAAAGGAAAAATAAAAGATAAGAGCTCAGTAATAAGTCTCCGTTCTCTCAGCACGGACTGAAAATTTGGCGACCCCTCTCAGGGCCTCAGCCTTTCTATCATCCTTTTCGGCAATGCCTTCATAATTTCCTTCGTTCGTGGCAAAGGGTAAACGACTAAATCAGGGTGTCGGCTTTATGAATTAGCATGCATACCTTCGGTTACGGAGGAGGCAGGCGGGTGGGAAGAATTGCCAAGAGGTCCGGTGCTTCCAATATAAGTTTGTAAAATATGATTTGGGGGTCCTGAAGATAAAGTCCGTATACGCTCTACGTATTACGTACCAAGTGTTGTCCGTATACCAAGTGTTGTCCGTATAAAGTCCGTATACGCTCTACGCTCTACGTACCAAGTGTTGTGACATGCCCATTCGCCTTGAGTCAAGAGGATAATGCTCTTGTGCGCCCTCAAGGGGCAGTAGAGAGAGAGAGAGAGAAAAGTAAAAAAGCGTCAGTTCTTGCTTTTATTCTTCTTGTATTCAACTTTGTAGTCATGAATGCAAAAACAACCTTCTCAGATAGATTTTGTTTATTCGGTACTCAACACAATAACCTAATTCATCGAAATAGCGAAATAAATGGCATAACAAAAGCAATGGATACCTTTCCCAGTTAATGTATATTGACTTTAAGTTCGCCTAAGGCTTAGACATATTAACTTAATTTAGAACGAAATCTGAACGACCAACTACCTTTAGGAAACAAAATATTTAGACATTACGTTAGATATACATCGTTATTAAAGTTATTGAGAATTCTGCGGAATATAAGTAGCGAGCTATCCGAGCTTTTGTAGGTTATACGAAAAAGCGTTCAATTCACTGAGAATAGTAGCAGTAATGAAGACATTTCGCAGTCAATGAGTGAATGAAGTATAATACGCGTAAAACATTTCTGCATGAATTCCACAGCATTCATGATTCTTAGAGCAAATATTAAGTCTTACTTGCCACATTGTCCTCGAAGGGAAAATAACTGAATTTTTGCTTTAATTAAGGCCCTACTGTTTTTTTTTTCAGACTCTTGTTTCCATTTATTTCTTGCTTTCATTCACAGCCACGTGGTGACGGCATTGTGTCACAGGGAAAGAGATTCCAATTTATGTCTTCAACACACAGAAAATCAAGCGCGTCGTAGCGTTTTTGATTGTTCTCGTGATTACAATACTAACGTTCTCCTTTGATCTAACAGTGTCATGATTTGCCCATTTCGTTGTTTATTTATTCAAGCAACGATTATTTTCAATCTTTCAATAAGCACGCAATGTACCAAACCTTGCGCTAAGAATTTTTTCATTCAACTTCCTTAGGAAACCTCTAATTACGAAAAACATACTTCAGAATTTGCGGTGATTAAATCGTGAAATAACTTGCAGTGGTACATTAAAAAAAATGTCGTTTCAGTAATATTATTCAAACAAGTGTCAAAACATACACTCGTTAAATTCACGGCTTTATGCCTTCGTTGTGTTAATTGTGCTACTGCATTGCGTACCGTCGTTCGGATTACTTGTCTTATTGCATTTATGGCATTTTCAAACTGTCTGTTTTTTCTGAAGCTTCCTCTGCATGTTTGCTGCTCACTCTAAAACAATTACGCCCTTTAGAGCGTACATTGTCTCCAAAAAATAATTGTTGTCGCTTTGCTTGCACTTCCTTCCTTGGAAAGTCTGCTCTCGCTCCTTTGTCGCGAAGGATGTCATGCCACCCTGATAAGGAACAGGCAATGTGTGACTGAAAGTTGCGGGATTGCCCCCGAACAGCTTTTCAGTTCCAAAGTGAGCCTATAGGTGAGCGAGCAGTCCTGCCTTCGCTTGCCTAACACATGTGCTCCCTTTCCTCGTGACCACATAACTTCGTTGGGTCATGAGTTGATGCACGTCAGTACCGAACGCCACCCTGGAGCTCCTTCCTTATCGAATAACGCCGTCAAGTCTCGCTTATCAAGGCTCCATAGGCTTTCGCGCTACACGCTCTGAGCCATACACGCAATATGAGGTGACATCTGTTGATAGCCCATTACAGGTAAGCGAGGCGACAAGGACGAAAGGTCGTACGTGCAACTGCACGGCAACCTTGGGATATCAGATTAATACCAATGTCCATCGCAAGTGGATCAGGTTTCGCTCTGGACCCGCGGATGACCCTGCTGGCGTCAGGACGTGAAATGAAAAGACAGAAAGACCACGGAAAGAATCAGATGACTCCTTAACAAATATCAGAGGCGCTATTTATTTAATTATAAGAGTTATTATAAAATTTTCATGGAGGCGAAGCGCTAGTACGCCCGTGTACTTAGAATTATGCGCACGCTAAGAACCCCCGGTGGTCAAAACTACTCCGGAGTCTTGCACTGCGGCGCGTCTCGAAATCATATCGTCATTCGAGCACGTAAGAAGCCCAAGCCTAATTATGACATTTCATAATACCACCCATAGGATAGGCTACGGAGGGCACTGGGGGATTAATTTTGTTCACCTGGGGCTCTTACAGTGTAACAACAGTTCGATAAGAACGCCGTAACCATTAACCGCAACAGTACAGTAGGTAAACTCGACTTGTGCCACGATATACATTGTTAGTGATGGCAAAATATTCGCTTTTATGTATGACTTCGGGTGTTTTACGTGTGAAATACAGGTTCTGATTATGAGAAAAGCCACAGTAGGACACTGGCGTTTAATTTTCAAGTTGAAAAAAAAAAAGATAGCAAGGCGAAACTAAGTGATACCCTCAATGAGGGCCTTTCGAGGTATTTCTCAAATAAAAAGACGAAGGCTGATGAAAAAAATAAAACAACAACAACATTTTCAAGCGCTTTTTCGTTTATAGCGCGTTTCGTCATGCATTCCTATACGAAAGGGGATGAAAAGGAAAGTCAGACGGCATGCAAGTGGTTTCACAATCACGAAAAAAGCAAAATAAATTGACGAAAAGGTTTCCACGTTAAGCGCTGTGAACTTCGGGCGTTGTTTAACGTGCACCTAAATGTAAGTACGGGGAATTTTTTTTTTTTTTTTTGCGATTCGCACCCGTCAAAATACGCCCACCGGGTCCTGGAATGGAACCTGCGCCCTCATGCTTAGCAGTGAAGCACAATAATCGTAACCTACCAGGGCGGGTGTACAGCGTTCTTGGCATAAGTCCAAGCAACGCAGTTTTCGTAATGTGTCAAGAAACGCTGTTGCCCGTCGACATTTACCATGCCCGGAGCTAGTAACGCGCCATTTCGCAAATGCGATTGCATTCTCGAAAGTGAATGTGCTTGAGGTACTGTGAGTTATATATATATATATATGTTTATTTCGTTTTTTGAGCTTATGCGTTTTTTTTATTAGGACACGTGTGGAGTGGATTGCTGCTGTATGCGCGAGTATGGCGTTGGCATCCCGCGTCGGGAATGCGTGAAACGCACTGCAGTTTAACGCAAATTTACGCCGACGCACGATTAACGCACTGCGTCCGCACCTGTTTGCTCATCTTTCTGCCACATCGTCGGTCGATACCTCTACCCCCTCCACAATAAAAGAGACACCGTTGGGCAATGCCAATCTCTGCTTACTTGTCCAATACAGGGTTTCTTTTTTTCTCCTCGAAACGCATCAACGCGGCCTGCTTTGCACACACGGTAAGTGAAAAATATATTGCACTTGCTCGGAATTCGGCCATCGCGACTGAGAACAATTGACGCACACAGACGTGTGATAAGCTGTAAAGCGCCATTGCTGACACGCTACAAAGGTAGACGAATGCGTGTACAGTCCCATCCACCTCTTTGTAGAACGCGCGAGCATGCATCCGGTTTTGTTTTGCCGGACGACACTTTGCGGCGCTTGCGGGGTCTGACGTGGTGTGCCCAGGAGCATCTGCGGCCATATAGACACTGATATGTGCGTACGTCCATGGCTTTAAACCAGAAATTATGCCAAGAAAGGGAAAACAGACAACCACCCGTTTCTAGCACGAAGCCACATGCAAATTCACACGGATTTCTCAGAAAGAAAGCCTCTTAGTTGCAGAAAAATTCGTCCTGGTCCGAGATTCGAACCTGGGACCAACGCCTTTCCGGGGCGGTCGCTCTGAGGCTTTGTGGCTTCGTGCTGCAATTCGATTAATTCGCCCTCGCAGTGCCCGTTGCTAGCTTCCTGGTTGGCTCAATTGGTAGAGCGACCCCCCGGAGAGGCGTTACAGATGGTACCTCGCTTCTCCGCAGAATGACGAATAATGTCGTGGTGGGTGCTTCCCAACTTCACAAAAATTATTATTTGTGGCGTACTGGGTACGTTGCTAGTGTACTTGCATTAGTAGCCACAATAGAGTTTACAACGGGCTCTAGAAATGCCGCTTTTCCAGCTTTCGCTGTGACTGTGCTGCGCTTTCCGCGCATGCCTGGCGTTTTTTTCCTTGTACCCGCTCCTTTCTAGTCTGATATTGAGAATACATTTTGCAAAACGTAGTGCATAACAATGAGAAGGAATCGAAGGCTCGTTTTTTTTTGTTAGACAAGCAACCGAACGAAACCAAGAGATGGTGAAGCGAAGGAAGGTATAGGTACATATTTGTAGTCCTACCAATATACGGTACCTTTTTTGGGTATTTCTGTGCATGTAGACCTGGGAGCGTTAGCCAGCGCCGTTCGTAGCCACGACGGCGAGTCCATGTAGGCATAGTCAGTTGTAATAGACTGGGTCATTGAATCTATTTGCATAATACTTGTAATGTACGACCGTATAGTCTGAAATCCGATATGAATTGCAGAAGCGGCTTCAACCGGGCGTATTGGGGGCAAGAAAGCTTTGATGAGCGTTTTTAAAGGGATGCTAAAGAGAAAAACGATTTTTCTCGTATTAGTGAAATACTCTTTGACGATACCCAAAACACCACGCTTGCTGTGGGACGACGCTTGGTAAGCGAGAAAACGCGCAAAAAGAAAGTGCGGTTGGCGACGCCACGTTGAAGTTCCCTCACCTGTCGCCGTGACGTCATAGATTATGCCTTCGTCCACGGGGTGCCTATGTAGTTCCTAATCGTTAAAAACGAAGTACATTTTCTTCTAAAAGAGCCCGAGAGTTAAATACCAAGTTTAAGGAAATGTCACCGAGGCCGTGCGACCAAAACCAAAATACATATGGAATGCCTGGCTACGTTATGTAACAAATGTTGTTCAAGTCCCTTCGGCAAAAGCACTTATTCTTTCGCTAATAGGCCTCAAAGCACTGGGCTTCAAGCGGATCTACTAATGCGAGGTCAGTTGTGTGTTGATGACGACATGCGCTCTCCTTGCGCAACACCCTCAGTACCGAGCGGTTCTTCGGTTTCGAACAGAACATTCTCATCAGGTAGATGAGGAAAATGCGAAAAAAATAAAAATATAATAAAACCAAAAGGGACGTCAAGGCTGCCCCACAAGTCTGTGGCAATACGATTTCTCGCCCATCCCACAGGCACTTTTTCCGTTATTCCTATAGATGAAGGAACTTGTGGTGGCAGTCGTTACCTAAACATCATTGATAATGGTATTTCGTAAAGAGGTGGTACCATGCAAGAACTATCGTTAGTGCAGTAGCACTGCATACTGCACTTCCACATATATGCTACAGGTTGTTCATGCATCGGCTGTTCGTAGTAAGTGCAATATTTACTCATCGCCTACTGCTGCTACAGCCTTTATAATCTAGACGGACGTCTGCGTATGGCGACTTCACTGTTTTACACGTGCTCTTTTTCTTTCTTTCTTTCTTTCTTTCTTTCTTTCTTTCTTTCTTTCTTTCTTTCTTTCTTTCTTTCTTTCTTTCTTTCTTTCTTTCTTTCTTTCTTTCTTTCTTTTATTTATTTTACTAGGCGAAAGCCTTAGGTGCCTCATCGGACGCCGAGCTTGAAAAACGTGGCGCGCGGTGCAAAAAAAAAAAAAAAAAAAGAAAACAACAAAAACAAAAAATACACATGATCTCATAAAAATCAGATAAATATATCAGGGTAGGAGCTGGAATTGAACCCAGGTATTCCGCGTGGCAGTCAAGTATTCTACCACGGACCCACGTAGGTGGAAAAAGACCCTATACAATCGCTATGTCGGGCAAGGAGTCACGTTAACAGATGTAATACTGCATAGCAGAAGTGTGGAAACGCACCAGGCGTCACACCATGTGAATTGCGTAAGCTTCATGAAAGAAAAAATAATGAACATCTCAACACTTCAACCTGTTCGTCAACGCATTTTTTTGCAACGTCCGTGTAGTTAGGGAAAAGAAAACAAACAACAAGAAAAAAAAGCACCTGCAACATACATTAAATGTGCAGATTAAATCATGAGGAGGAAAATTATCAGTAATAGCCCATAAAAAAAGAGAGAGAGAGTCTGGTGGCAAGAGTTGTGACGACACAAAATTGAACTCCACCGCGTGACTGACGCTTACATTTCATACCTTAGACACTTACTTTGTTCGACCACTTGTGGATAGCACGGCGCGCCAGTTCGTTTTGTGTGCTGTGTAATCGTAAAGGTGAACTTGTTCAGAACGGGTGCACGCCAGTGACCAGCTAGCCAGCCAGATGCCGGCCATCTGTACTCAACTCGCATAAGCTGCAGCGATTTAAACATGGGGCCGTAATCTCTACAGCTTAACCACGGCAAAGCAATGTTTGGGTTCTGACAGCACATGGCATTCAGGCTTTTTTTAGATATTTCTTATCGCAGCGGCTAAACAAATTATCAGTGTCACTAAAGCCCCTCCATTGCGTCAGGGCCTTTAAGTGGCACGACCACCGAGTACCACTCTTGTATCTCTCCCGAGGACTTCCGGTCGAGCGCTTACTTCCAGTTTTCCGAATATTGATAAAAGTTCTCCGAAAAAAAAATAGGAATCGACAGTTCTGGTTTAAGTTAAAAGTTACATTGGATACATAAGATGTTGGAGACTATCTCAAGATGAGGGCCAGTGAACCGTCAGGATAATTAATGAAAATTTGGTGATTTAGTTCATTGAAAGATGGTGAGCAGCTCGGATCGTTGCGGCACCTGGTGAAGCAAATATCAACCTACACTTTCTTCCCATGTGGCCTTCAAGGTACGCTTCGACAGCGCGCGAAACACAACGTTAACCCAAGGAATAATAATAATATTAATAATTCTTGGCGTTTTGCGTCCCATAACTACGATGCGATTATGAGGGACTCCGTAGCGGAGGGCTCCGGAAATTTTGACCATCTGGTAGTTCTTTAACGTGCACATAAATCTATAGGTACACCGGCCTCTAGCATTTCGCCTCCATCGAAATGCGGCCGCCGCGGCTGGGATTCGATCCCGTGACCTTCGGGTCAGAAATCGAGCGCCATAATTACTGGACTACCGTGGCGGGACAACCCAAGGAATATGCCAGGACACACAAACGCCGACGCGCGAGTACCATTGCCAGACACCTAAGTGAAGGAACAGGGTCGCCTCCATACTTTTAATAATTATTTCAGGTCTTTAAGATTTGTTTATTTAGATGTGAAAAGTGTTTGCGCGTCTTGGGAACGTACGACGCCTTAGGCGCCTTCGCTCGCATGGCTACTCCCATACGTGTCCCCTACCGAAATACAGATGCCGTTTGCATGTACAGTGTACTGGATAAAAAACACAGAATTTCTATTGGAACCTACATGCGCGCAATATTTTTGAAAATGTAATTGAGAATGTGTGCGTCAAATGTCTGCTTTAAGAAAACTAAATGAAAAATAAAAAACCTCCTGGCCACCAATCGAAACTGAGCAGCAAGCTTCGCTTGAGTACCGATGAAATGTTCTCTTTAAGAATGGATTGTAAATTGCGTTTCATGTATGCGCTTGAGATCGTAAAAACGAACAGTATGCTTGCTTAAATGTCTTTAGCGACCTCTGTGGAGCAGACCAAATAAAATAGCAGGAAGAAAGTTGTTTATCGGACGCACGGTGTCGCCACTTCGTTGGCTTCGTAGCGACGCGTGCCGCTTGGAGGATCGCAGGAATAAATACCGTACACCGGTGCATCATGGATTTATTACAATAAATGCGCCCACGAATGGCAGTCGGAGCGAAGTGGATGCTTCGCATAGGGAGAACGACGTCGCGCGAAAGCTGAACCTTTTATGTGATAATTTTCTACCAAGAATGAAAGACTTGCCCGTGGTTAAACTTCACTTAGACGTCGTTGTTTCTTCATATGCCCTTTCACGAACAGCGCAGTAGCATATGAATTTGACGATGTGCATATTTATTCGTAGATAAAGAGTCAAGTAACTCGAGGCGCAAATCTTCGTTGCAACTTTATTTCCCATTCCGGGATACAGCAGTGACATACCTCAGCAAAGTTGACAGTTGGGCGAGTTGGTGATACAGTTGAAACCCGCAATAGCGAAGTCGGCAGGGAAAGCACAAAATTTCGCTCTTGCGGGAATTTCGTTGGCGCGAGAAGGCGGCAGAAAAGACATCGAATTTACAAAAAAACACATTTTATTTCCAAAAAGTCAATGAGTTTGCTTTGGCAGGCCTTACCATGCAGCAATTTCATGCCTCTCGATCGGAAATCTCGTTTGCCGCGGCACAAAGTTCGCCCCATGCAAGGGGTACTCTAGGTCAGTGACGGCGGCACTGCGCTTTCACCAGTATCGCCATCAAGTGCGCCTACAGGCGAACCTTCTTCCGGCTCCGCTGGATCAGCGCGGATCAGCGCAGAATCGTCCACAGCGAGCTGCAGGCAGCGCCGAATTCTTCGGCGATGTCCATTTTTTTCCTGCCCTTTTCCACCTCACTGATGATTGCAGCCTTATCTTACAGCGTGATGAACTTCCGCTTTTTTATAGGAGGCGGCATCTTCGCAGGCAGCGAAATCGGACAAAGCAATCGCAACACACAGTTCATGTTACACCAAGCGACCAAGCAAACGCTCCAAAAATGGCTCCACACACGCGACCACGTGCGCGCAAAGCCGACAACGCTAAGCACAGAGCCAAGCCAACGAACGAAACTCCATGAGGAATAGGGATTTGGCTACGCAGTCCGCGATAACGAGCAGGTGTTTCGGCAAGCCATCTTCATCATCATTGTCGCCAGCTTTGTTTCTTTGTAAACAATGATGGCGGCTGCTTCTCAAGTGCGCTGTAGCGATAGTTTTGCACAACGTAAGTGTAGCATGAATGCATTTCAGCAGTTTTCGAATGTAGTTATAATGATGCGAGAGTGGATTATTTGCGCATTCGTGTTTCAAAAATTTCCTTAATGGGGAACTGCGGTATGAATGTATTTCGTAGTCGCGAGTTACGAAATGCATTGACTCCTATGGGCGTTCGCCGGTGCTCCGAAAATATTTCGTTGCGGTGAGAATTTCGTTCCCTCGGGATTTCGTTATCGCGGGTTTCAACTGTAGTTCATGTTAACGTGTGATCAGCGCACGGAGACAAGGCACAAAAGGCGCAGCGGTTGTGCTGTCGTTTCGTTCCTTTTGTGCCTTGTCTGCATGCGCTGCTTCACACGTTAGCATTAAGTGACATACCTGTCGGCCCTTTGGATTTCATTGCGTTTACAGCGCAGATTTTTGGTAATTCCCGCACGTCGTGGCGAGCCCTCGACTTACACTATACTGGTGGACACGTGAGACGGTAGCGTAGCCAGAAAGTTCTTTCGGGAAGGGGGGGGGGGGTGTAGCCATACTTTATGTATACGTGCGTGCGTTTGTATGTGTGCGTGTGTATATACCTACACATGCAAAATTGGAAAAACATTTTTTTGGAGGGAGGGCGGTTGAACCCCCCCCCCCCCCCACCACACACACACATACTGGCTACGCCAATAACGTGAGACAACAAAATTGCTCATAAAAATTTCCTTCGTGCTTTGCGCTCATTGTTGTCTCTTCTCAGGTACGCGCTTGTCGATCGTCTGAGCAGGGTATACGTTGTTGGAATTAACTGCGTTCACATCCTTTATCAGCGGATGTTAAGCCGAGCGTTATGCGTCTGCTGAATCCGAAAACTATCATCATCATGAACCGGCACGCGCTCTCTTCGTCCTCTTCTGCTTCGCTCCCAAAACACACGCGCCGATTTGTCCGGCAGGGAATGCAATAGCTCTGATGGGCGATAATAATTATTTTTTATTGCATACTTCGTCTGGCTAAGCGAGAAGGAGTAGTCGGTGCCACCATAGTGGCAACAAGCTCTCACATTCACCATTTCAATTAAAAAAAAAAAAAACACAAGACAAGTGCAGTACTACCAACTGAAGTTTTATTAAGAAAAACACTCTTTTTTAAATGTCATTTATCGCCGTTGACACGATATGCCGTTATCGTCGAATTGAAGACCTATACGTTTCTGTAAAACAAGAAACACTTGCCATGTACGGTGACACTACACAAATTCGTACACACTGCCTTGTCAAACGCAGCTTATACCCTTAAAATAGTTTCTTAAAATACCCTTAAATAGCCTTAAAATAAGCTCTTAATAAATACCCTTGAAATAACTTCTTAAAAATGACCCCACAGTGCATATCACGCTGTAAATTCTGGCATCTAAATAAAATGATCACTCTGAGGGAATGACCAGTTATTAAGAAGTTTTGGGATGACCAAGTGGAATTTTTTACACGACGTGTGGCGTCGCAAGCAAGGTCCTGTGACACCGAAAAAAAATGTCTGTATAGGAATTAAATGGAATGCTGGCAGTACTGGCCCTGTACGTTTGTGTCTTTCCTTTGTCGTATACTTTTGTGCTGGTTAACTTACAGTATAGAAGCTACTCTTAATCGTCTTGCTATAAGCTCGGATTCTGGCCCTGATTGGAATTCGCCATAAACTGCTAGGACTAGGAACTGGATTGCTATTTAAGTAATCCGATGCTAATTGGTGACTGCTAATGCTTTTTCTTCTCCGTTAGCCCTTGTACACCTTAGATGCCCGAGGGCCCTGTATTGGAACAGATTTCGAGAGTAGCAGTAATTTGATATGTATAGTTAGACTATTTGAAGATGAGTGCGCTGTTTATAGGCGAATAATTAATCCTTCAGACACTAACACATTGCAGTCTGACGTCGCGAAAATTGCCTACTGAAGTAAAGCTTATAGAATAATGGGCATAGCTGTTTCAAAAAACTAAAGAGATAGCTTTAAGGAGAACTACTAACCTCACTTCTTTTTATTATTCGTTGAACGGCATTAGTACTGCAAAATGTGCGCACGAGGAAGTGCTTGGAATTGACCGTCGGTGGCGTCAACACGAGTGATGCAAAAAAATCATCACGTGATGACGTCACCATATCACATCATCATGACGTCACACAACGGCAGAATTTGTGACGTCATTATAATTTCATCATTACGTCTCACTGGCGTCGCATAATGTGGCGTAACATGATGACGTCATTTCACGACATCGCCGCTTGGTCCAAGGCGGGCCAATCACAGAGGCAATGCAAAACCAGGAGAGACAACGCCTTCGATCCTGGAGGCTATGTAAAGCCACGCTAGGTGCGGAAAGCTTTCGGAGGGGGGCGGGGGACTATCAATACATCGACAAAGAAGAAAAATGCGACGGCTTTTGCCTATACGAGCAGTCTTAGGCGGATGCATAAGGGACCCTGTGAGCTTTCTGCCGTCTAGAAGAAGGTGCTCTAAGGCGCTCTTCACATGATCATATACCGCTGTCCGTTCTTACGTTATATAGCAAGCGTTTAGTATAGGCTACGCCTAGCCTACGCCCGCATATAAATTGTTGTTTCAGCCTTTTATGCAATAAGCACATTGATCCAATTACTAACATCTCGTGCAAAACACTTGACTATCGGTAGAACCGGCGTGGCGCTTAGGGCAACGACTTCGCTACATTTTACGTTAAAAATGGGCCATGTCCGTCGAATATGAGACAGCACACACCTTTCTTGTGGGCTTTGTTGTAGGCAAAAAATAATAATGTCAATTCATCGTCTCTAGTGGATGGTGCGTGTTGCAGATCTCAATCACATACGAAATGGCTTTCTGAAAAAGTTCGCTCGTTTGAGGTGAAAACGGAGTATCTGCATGTTTGTTTACGAAGGCTGGGAAGGCTGGGCACTTTTCCTGTTGGCTTATTTTCTTGACGGGACATGTGCCAGCTCTACAAGTGGACGGCCGTAACAAGCGTTCGAATGCCGTCGTGCTATCATCGAGGACAATTTGCTCTCGCGTGCGCCTGCTTACGCGGAGCCTGCGCGCAGCGACCTTGGGCAGAGTTCACTTGAGCGTGAAATGCAGGATCGTTTGCGGTCACACACTTGTTGAAAGCTTTGTGACATGCCAACGGAAGATGCCATACAGCACGCTATCGCCTTTATTACAAGCGTATTTGAGCGCAAAGCTCAGGGCAGATGCGCTGAGTTTCGAGCTGCATTATAGATAAAAGATTTTTAGCCTAACTATTCAAGTTATTTTACCAGTGGTGTTGCTACGCTGTACTTCATATTTCTTTCAAGCTTTTTGAAAGCTGTGTATTAGGGATCGAAAACCAAGAGAGATGATACATTCTTATTATGAAAGTGGCAAGTGTGCTCCTATTGTTTGTTCCAAGCCTTACTTGTTTATGTCATTACTAGACACCGGATTTTAGGCAAATGCCTACTTTGTTCCTTGCGCTCCTATCGTGCCACATTGATATATGAGCATTAATTAGAGGTTAAGAAGGGCTTTTATAGTGTTTTTATAGTGCGTATAAATGCCTATTTTTGGCGTTTGTGCCTAAATCCTCACAAATGCCTATAAATGCCTATTTTCGAAATTGGCGCTTATATTGACACTATTTAGTCTCAAGTTTCGCTCCCGGGAGCAGTTTGAGACCATTATCATAGGCGTGCGCACAGGGGGGGCAGGGGGGGGGGCGGCCGCCCCCCCTAATCACCTAAGAGGGGGGCGCAAAATCTGACCCGTACATTGACCCTTCTAGCCACCTAAGAGGGGGGGGGGCGCAATATCTGCCCCATACGTTCACTTAGTAGGGGGGGGGGGCGCTGCGACGAACCTTTGCCCCCCCCCCTAATGGGGAACCCTGCGCACGCCTATGACCATTATTCATGTTACCTCGCAACACTCTCTGTTCGGAACTATGGGGCTCAACCTAGTCCTCTAGTTCAACTAACTTCCGGAAACAACTGCTAGAAGCCGTGAAGTGGGACACGCACATTCGCCGCCGCAGAGGCATGGCGTGCGCGGTTCGCAAATGCGAGACCGTGGAGAGCCGTCAGCGGAAAGGGGAGTGAGGAGCAAGAAAAGAAAGGAAAATTTGATGTGCACGCGGCTTTTGTTCTTGTTAGTTAATTTTTAAGGTGTTCTCTGCATTAGCGTAGCCAAACATTTTTTTCGGAGGGGGGGGGGGGGGGGGTTCAACTATACCCTATGTATGTTCGTGCGTGCGATATGCATGCGTGTATATATACACATGCAAAACTGAAAAGTTTCGGGGGGGGGGGGTTCCGAAGTCCCCCCCCCCCCCGGCTACTCCAGTGATTCAGTGCCAGGGGAGAATTGGCTGTACGTGATTCGACCCTGCCAATAGGAAGAATCCCTCCCTTCTGGTGTTTTAGTGATCTGGATATCGGCTCCTGCTCTGCCCTTCTCAGTCATGCCGAGAAGACACCCAGGACATATCCAGCTTTTGTGGACACATCGCAGCCAGCGCCCCTGGCGGCCCCGGCGCGAAGCTAACGCGTTTTCAATGGAACTGGCGAGTTTTTCCCGAATAATTAAGTGTAGAGGGTGAATGTTGAAAAACGCAGACAACAGAGCGCTTCTGGGAACCTAAACGCACGAGAGGACTGCAGCGATCATGTTGCAGTAAGCTTCAATTTTGTTCCCAGAGCAGTTAAAGATTGTACAATGGGAGTCTATGGAAACGGCGGAAAATGTGGCCTGTTTTTCGAGACAAAAACGGTCACTGTCGTAAAACTAAGCAAGTTATGTTAATGGTCAGGAAATCACATGTAGTCCTGACACTCAGCTTTCGTTTAAAGCCATTCTCAACTTGCCGCAATTGGCATAACATTGTTCCCTAACGCGTTTTTTGAAGCGCGGTCGCTCAAATGTTTGTGGTAAATTGATAAACCCTTGCTTACCACAGGCGACATGGCGTCCACCGTGGCCGAGCGAGTTGACCGCTCAAGTTCAGAGCGCGGCATAACCGCGCCGTCATCGGTTCGATTCCTGGCGACGGATCAGCATTTTTTTTTCAGCCCGTGACTTAGTTCCACAGCTTCGCACAGGATGTCGCCGCCGAAACAAAAAAGAGCTTTCGTTTCGGTTTCGGTTCTTGACTGTAATCTTGAGCTGCCGTTTCTTTTTCTCTTTATTATACGACTTTTTTAGTGTATGTTTAAACACTGCACGCGTATCACATCGTTCGGATCTACATTTGTAATTCTTACTTTATTCTTTTATAAACGTCCTAAGGAACAGAACGCCCGATCAAGTTATGGTGAACGAAGCTCTTTCGAACCTTTGTACGCGTATTGTGGTGGAAACTTATTTCTCCCTTCTCATGACGTCATTACGATCTTCTGAGGTACCTACAAATCAGCAACGTAAAGGAAGCGAACTAAGCTTAGACAAGCGAGGCATAGTAATTAAATGACAAAGTTAGACGTTTTTGCAGTTGCTTTTTACTTTATGGCTAACGCAAGTGTCTGTCGTAATCTTAACGAACGAAGTGGAATTTTTCGAGGGGTTCTTTTTTTTGTTAGGCACTACTAATGAGACCAACAGATAATTAAGCCAATCAAAGAATAGGAAAAAATATTTGTTCTTTTTCAAACAGCAGTGCAATGATTTCGCCTTAACTTTAATGAAATCAAAATTGCTGTCTCGACAAGCATCAGCGGACGGCTCATATACCCTTCTACATGCTGCGCTCTCAACTCAGAGACTGTGCGAAATCCCCTTTCCTACCTGGAGTGGCTGTGTTCTCTTACAGCACCATTTTGTAGAGTTACGCGAGACTGGATCTAGAAGAGATAGCTGCCAGCTTTACTTAATTTGTTGCTATCGCACTCATTTCATCGTCCCTGCGGTGAAACTGGGATTTTTATTCATCTCTTATCATATCTATCGCCCTACGTGAACAGAAAAAAAAACCAGCATGCCTTCTCCTTTAACATCACAAAGCACTGTGCGCTGCATCGGATACGTCCGTGTGATATGACGTGTGTGGATCAAAGCTTTCGGGAAGTCCAGGGACTGGTGCTCCCAGTTACAAAACGAAAATCCTGTAATTCAGCAGCTTTTCGCACGCACTCGCAGCCCACCTCAACGTACCTCAATAAGATGCCGTTTTAAACATCTGTAAATGAAAATGTGCGCAGCAGGTTGCGCAAGGCTGGAACCGAAAGCGGAGCTAGCGTTCGACCTTGCTTCTTCTAAGGTTTTGCTAGTAATACCAAGCTATTACTAGAGGTGCAAGGTTTTTGCTAGTATAGTATTATAGGATATGGCTAGGCTTGGATAATCTATTCTTCTCAGGTTTCGGTCGGTTCCCCAGACTACGCACTTGTTGCGTGGTTCTGAAGGGGAAATATCGCGTCACTAGTAGTTACGTGATGGGATTTTAGTCACGTGAGAGAGAAAGTACATCTTTATCAGAGTCCAGTGCAGACGCTGAGGTTGCCCCGCGCACCCGGTTGTTCCGATGTTTTTGGCGCCAACACGTCACGTCAATAGTTACGTGACGTTACGGGATTTTAGTGGCGAGACTAAATACTTGATTTTACGTGATTTTTAGTCACGTGGCTAGTTGTTACGTGATTGTAGTCACATAAGTAGATGTGCGATGTTACGTGATTTTGGTCACGCGACAATTGCAGGCCTGGTGTATAAAAAATTGTAGTCGCAGGAAACAACAACCCATCATCGATATCACATATATTTTACGATCACGAGAAATTCACTTTCGTTGCTCGAAAGAGCAAGCGAAGCTGCAGTCGTGCACTTTTTATCACGTTTCAAAATTGTTTGGGCTTCTACGATATTTTCTGGAATTTTTTGTATGCTTCATTTGCTCTATTCTTTTTTCTTTCCTGGTGAAGAGCGCATATATATTGCTGTAAGTTTGAAAATATAGTCAGTTGTAAGTTCAGCGCTGTGTGTGTTTTCCAATGTCGTCCTCGTTCCTTGCGCTGTGAAACATCGAATTATGGTCTACAGCGCATTTTTGCAAACAGAAAGCAGCTGTTTTCACTTTTGCGTTCTGTTTCTGCTCTTTGGAAGGTGGGGACACTTGCAAGGAGCGTTGCAAGGAGAGTTTGACCATAGTATCTTTATAATAGCTATCGTATCACGGGCTAGCCGCCGCGCGCTGTGGCTGAATGGGTTGATCATCCGTGCCGGCTGTTTGCGCGCAAGCGCTGGGGCATTGGTTCGAATCCCAATGCGATTTTTTTCTTTTTTTTTTTGTCTCTCTCAGAATTGCTTATGTTTGCCGCGGTGGTACAGCGGTTACGGTGCTCGGCTGCTTACCCAAAGGGCACAGGTTTGACGGCGGCTCCAGCATTTTTGAACAAGGCGAAAATGCTAGAGGCTCGTGTACTTGGTTTTAGATGCACGTTACGAACCTGAAGTGGTCGAAATTTCCGCAGCCCTCCTCTACGGCACGCCTCATAAACATATTATGGTTTGGGCACGTAGAACTCCAGCAATTATTATTACTAGTACAACGCTGCTGAAGATTTAGTTGCTTGTTATTTCGCTGGAGCATTGCACCCAAGATATTTGCTGCAGTTTCGGTTTCGCTTTTGGAAATGGAGCAAGTAAACTTCAAATGTTTTATTTTTTATTACCACGCAACCCATTACCTAATAACGAAGAAAAAGAACCCACATTTTAGTTAACCTCAACCATAAGAAGGCAATACAAAACGAAACCAAAGGAAGCATAAGGGCAGCCATTTGTAATATAATGAAGCGTTTTAAAGAAGTACTCTACTATTAGAGACGACGCAGAAACGTAACCAGTAATAGTAGAACCAACGCAAAGCTTGTATTGTTGAATCGTCGCCTTTTTTCTACGGGAGCAGCGTTCTCTGCTTCTTCAAGTAGTGCTGCTGATTTGCATTACATTTACTTCCCGTCCGAAAAAGAGCCATCCTGGCTAATTACGGACAGCTGCACAGTGACAGTGAGGCTTTAGCAGGTTCATATGCAATCTCATGCCTCGACATTGTTTGATTACAATAAGTCTCAAGCGACTTGACGTCGTATATGAAGTACGAGGCTTGCTAGAGCACACGGTACGGGCCGTGGTACTTCGGAAGAAGTTTCGTAGACCGACCGGGGCCACCTAGGAGTCCAGAGGACATGCCCGTAGCTAGGGGGTATGCCTGTAGGGCCCGCCTCCGCTCCCAAAAGTTTGACGGAGGCGGTGTTTTACCGACAAGAATAATGAGAATAGGTGTTTCTCTCAAACTGTCAAGCCCTCAGCAAGTGCCCCCTCCCTTTACCCAACCCCCCCCCCCCTTGCTGACTGGCGCGGGCCGGCGGCGGGGACCGGTGTGCACGGAACAGACGGCGAAACGGTAGGCAAGTAGACTCGGAAGCGAGCGCGCCCGCGCGCGCCGTTGCAATAGCAACGACGAGAGATCTTCAACCGGCTGCTTTGCTGCTGGCTTGCGTTTCCTTTCTTGAATTCTCGGCACTTGCCACTTTCCTATGAAAAATGCTGTCTCACGCTGATAACGTGCATGCCATCTGTGACCTGGAAGTGCCGGGCGCGCGGCGATAATGCAATCGAGAGGCATGCACGATATCAGGACTGTTTTTGTGAGGCGAAACGACACCCTTTCAACACGTTCTTTAGTGTACGCTGCTTTCCTGAAAAGCATAGGTAATTTCATAGGGAATATTAGCCGATTACACACTGCCCTTCATGCCACAACGCCACTTCACGCCGCTGAAAGAGTAAATAAGAGGGAAGTCCAGGCATGGACACGTGCATGTTGTCTTTACTGATGACTTTCCCTTGAGAGGTACCCATGATAGCAGCAATGTACAACAGAGTGAATGAAAACAGCGAGGAAGAAGACTTCAAAACTAACTAGCGCTTTTCGCTTTACAGTTCTGCTTACCGATTCAATGAGGCAAGTATTCGACGCTCACTAGATTGCCCTCCGCACTGTGTTCCCGAGCCAAGCCTAATTACGGTTCATCAAACTAATGAACAGATCAAGCTCGTCTTGCTTGTTCGCCTCAGGCTTATGACTAACGTGTCGAATGCACTACACACACATATATATATATATATATATATATATATATATATATATATATATATATATATATATATATATATAATGTGTGTGCGTGTGTGTGTGTGTGTAGAGAATGCCTTGTGGGTAGCACTCACTAAAAAAAAGAAAAGATGCCTTTACTAACGTTTCAGCCGTGACACCGCCTACGTAGGTCAGTGTCTTGCGAAGCCCATGCCACAGCCCCAGCGGTACGGAATGCCTTTTTCCGGTTTTTGATGTGTGCTACCTGGAAGTTCAATCAATGTAGAAAGCGCCGCGCGCATGCGCCGTTGCTCGACATGCGTTCACTAGTAGTCGCGAAGGCAACGCCACCTCTCAACGTCAACTCCTTTTACTCTTTTATAAGCACAGAAGAAATCGAGAATGCCTAATAACGTGCGGATTAATTTTAAACGCATTTTTTTCTTTAGTAAATAGCAGCGGACTGCGTACAGCATTCTGCACATCTCATTCGTGCACTATGAAGGCTTGCCCGTCAGGCAACGCGACATGCCGTTGTGACTTTCAAAGCGCAGTTCAACAATACAAATCCTAATCATATGGTGAATAAAAAAAGCTCGTTTATGTCACTGTAATTCACAGCCAGGGTCTTGTGACACATTTCGGTCGGTTGTCAGACCCTTTAAGAAAGCACATCGCGAATATATATAGTGATAGAGTAAGTATTTACTCTAAAAATGCGTGACCTCACTCATGCTCACCTCATGTTCCACGATCCCAAATATTTGTCCATAAGTAAATATTGAGAAGGTTACTGTGTATACATATTTGAACTTTCTCACTATCAAGGAGGTAATTTCCGCGTCACTACAAAATCTGCCCTCAATGGTGGCTCTGCGCTGTAAAGCACACGAGTGTGCTGTACAGCGCAGAGCCACCATTTAGGGCAGATTTAGGGCCTAATCTAAGAAAAAAATAACATGTTATCAAATTGACAGGAATTAAATTCTTTGACCTATTTGCACTCAGAGAAAGCTGAGAGGGAATACCATGTCTAGAGGGTGTTTTCTAAAACGCGTGCATCTATGATAGCACTGTGCTATCGATGCGCATTAACCAGACTTTCCACCTGTGTGCAGATATCCCTATTATTAAAGTCGAGGCTACATGCCAGTTATCGTGTCTTCTGAAATATTATTAATTTTTCTTAGTCGCTTTCGCGCGTATTTCTATTGCAACTTTTATGTTGCAGTAAAATTTAATATTGAATTATATATTTCTTACTATCTATTTTACTATGATTTCCTTATCTGCAATAGAGACAAAACTACCCGATACAGTGGAAGGTACTTTCAAGGTGGGCCTACACGTTTGAGCCAAAAAAGAATCCCAGCCAGGAATGTCTTCGCAGCTTTGACATTCCTATCAAGCCAGAAGATTCCAGGATTCAATACGCGGCTGATATTTTGCATCATGATGTACAAAAAAAAGCTCCGGTTTTGAAGACCCTCGAGCGGAGCTGTAATCATTCTATTCGACATGGGTCATTTTCCGTTGGGCTTTCAGAGGAAGAAGACTACTGCTTGAAAAGCAGTATATATTAAGGGAAAAAGCAGATTTCGCTAGGCTTTATTTGGCTGAAGACTGGTATTTTTCAGTCATTGCTACGAGTGAAAAACTACTAATCAAAATTCCTGTGCGCATAAACACCATCGTTCTCTTAAGGGAACCTCCTGGAAAGAAAGGCTTAAGATTTCCTTTGGAACGCCTGCACATCTTCGTGGCAACAGAAGGAGCTCCACTCACAATAGAAGAAATTTTCATATGCTGGGTGAACGAAAGAAGGGGGAATTAAAGGGTTCGCTTTTCTCTGGTGTTTCTTGTGACCCGTTGTTGAGCAAGTCAATTGCATTTTGTACTCTACATCACGAGTGATACAGAATAAAGAAGTGGTTTGAGAGATTGTAGGAACAGTTACTATATTATGTTGCATTAACAATCGTTGTTGTCAGCGCAAAAACGCCAAAATTCGCTCTTCAGAAATTCTTTGTGCTGATCGAAGTGGACGATTGAGCCAGTAGGTGATTCATGATCGAATTTGTGCTGGCTGTAGTGCAAAGTTGAAAGAGACTGCGCCTACAGAACATGATAGGAGAGCTTCAGGAGAACTTCCAGCCCATTAGAGTAACCTATTGGTGTATATGCGCCAACAGGATTCAAGACAATCACCTCGAGCATATGAGTCAGTCGACCGTGAGAAAAAAAAAAGGAAAAAAAAAGAAAGAAAAAAGAAGAAATGCAATTAGGATAGATAAGTGCCTTTTTTAGCGGGATAGACAGCAGATCTAGAGATTATTACACAACACGTCAGTCGTATATGTTCTACCATACGTTCATTCCTAACAAAAAAAAAAACTAACCAAGTTCACATTTTCCGGTGTACAAGGTCATCTTTCAATGACTGTATCATTTTTGCACACCCGCTTAGACGGCGCCAAGCTTGCGGTGGCAGTCACATTTCAATAAGAAATAAATGAAAACAAATAAAAACTATCTTTAACTTCCTTTTTTTTACTCTCATTCCTAGCGTTCTCAAACTTATCCAGTTTTAATTTGAGGTAACGCAACGAGCAAACGAGCAGCACCTAAGTGGTACACCAAAGGAAATTCGGTTATTATGCAACCACAATATCCTGTTCGTACCCAAACATAATGCTTCCCGCTAGCTCAAAAAGAAACTCGAAAAGCAGCATGCTGCTCCAAAAGCTCACCGGTACGGCAGCGCAAGAAACTAAGCAAACAAACAAATAAAAAAACGCGATTCTCTTGATACATCGTGGGCGCGTCTATAACGGCCAGACATTTGGCACGGCACGTCTAGAAAAACTGCCAATTCATTGCCAGTCGTCGCCGTCGAGATAACGCCGACAAACAGCGCTCTTTTCTGCGCACCGAGGTGAAGCGACAGTCTCGGGGCGTGTGTACTGTTTCTTTTGATTCTCTTTTATTTAGTGCCGCGTCACTGCATACGTCATGGCGGGACTTTTGAATTCTTTAAGGTCGATACGCCACGTGGTGTCGTTCACGCGAACTAGGCCGCTGGTGTCCAGAAAAGCTGCATATGGTGTGTTGATTCGACAGTGGACACTTGACTCACCCTGCAGAACACGGGAGAGACCGTGTTCTGCGAACCTTGCGGGACAAAGCACAAATTGCACGGCTATGTTCAACTGTTGACGCCTTTGTGCCATCTTAAGCAATAACACTTTTGTTTTCCTTTCGTAGATAGAGCTCGCGCACCTCTTCGTTGGAAGTTATATGCATTTATGTGAAAATTTTCTTAGCTCACTGAACTTGAGCTCACATTATGAGCTCAAATTCTTCGCTCACATTTTACTTCCTATAGCTCATACACCACGGTTTTTACCGCAGCGTATACGTTGATGCTATCGCAATAAATAATGCAAATTATACCCCAAGATATACGGTAGAATTCACATCATGAACAGAGCCTTATCAGCATCATGAGAGAAGTTGAGATATCTCGTGCCTCACTGATTGCTGCGTCCGGCCACATGTACGTTAACTATACGTGACATCCGCTGCTTTGTTGGGGTTGATTTTTGTACGAGATGCGACTGGCAAACATCATGTTATGTATCGTTTAATAAAAGCAGTAAATATCATGTAAAGCTAAGTGAAAATCAATATTTGATGTTCCCTTGGGTGTCGAATGCGCACCACAGCGCTTCACAGTGCAATTTGCAGGCAAGGCTTGCTAACGTTTGCGTTGCTCGGCTTGCACCTCTGTGAATAGGCCGAGGCCACGTATTCGGAAAGCGTTTCACGTTTAGGAAACGGCATTTAAAAATAGGCGCAGACGAATCGTCACAATGAAAACATTGTCACTAATGAATGTTTTATAATTAAAAGTTACATACGAACGAAAGATGTGGTGAATCCTGCTCCACATTCTTCAGCTTCCTGACATGCTAGGGACGCACCATCGCTTTTATCTGAGTGATGACGTCGTACACATGCGACACGAATGAGATTATCCCTCTCGCATGTTAAAAAAAGTGAAAAAAAAAACTGCGGTAATTTTTCAGAATGAAAACGATGCAAGTCAATCATGCGTCAACGTTTTCTTACGTCACATCCTGAGGCATCAAAACACAGGTGCAACCTTAGAAAGCTGTTATCTTCCGTGACGGAACAAAAAATAAATAACAATCTCACGGAAGTGAAGCTGCGGGAAAACTACGTGAGTTCCCGTCCGGATATGCCGCCCTAGGCGCGTACAGGAACATACACAGAAGCGGAGCCGCTCGCTATCACCGTTTCCTGCCACTTGGCCGCGCAGTTTGCGCACTTTGTGCATTTCGCGCGTGCCCGCGCGCGGAACCCCATTTTCTGTTGAACCCGATGTGTGAGCCGAAAAGGTTGCAATAAACGCAAACAAAAGACGGTCGTCACAGGTCGCCTTAACGCACTCTGGCCTTGCTACTGGCAAGAATGTCCGCCTCCGGCGGAAACCGGGAGACCCGACGTCCAAGAATTTGTCGGTGCGGTCGTCAGACCGTGCGACCAGCGTAGGTGCATGAACGAAGAGAGGGCACAGCCCTCCCCGAAGAGAGGGCCGACCATTGATCACAGCGGACACACGGCCGTGCCCAGTTTCGTACCACCACCGTCGTCAACACTGGCATAACTACAGTAAAAGCGGCTGCTGCGGCCCAACCGGACTTCCCCGAATGTTGCCCTCCCGGACCGAGAGGTGGGTGCGATTGGGGGAAGGCTGAGCTGTGGTGGCTTAAGACCAGCCGCGTGGCATCACCGATCCACTCATTGGAGCTCAGTCGTCCGGAGCGGCAGACAAGTGTGGAAACCCCCGCCGCGTGAGAAGTGCCCTCAAGCTTTAAGTGAGTAATCGCACATATACAACTTTGGGTCTTTGGCACTGTAAGAAAAAAGATTTCTCGCGTTACTTAGACCCAGAGGTAGTCTGTGGCGTTCTAGCTTATTTGGACTGAACAAGCAAAGTACTGTGCAAAATACAGTAAAAAAACTCTGAAAGAGAGATTGGATAAAGCGTAACACGCTCTTCACTCCTTCCAACTTCTTTTTCTATCGCTGTTATTGTATTTTGCGCAGTACTGCACTGGTTTGCTGTTTAGGTGACTCGATGTGATACTGCGCAAAACTATCTTATTCATTTATATCAAAATTGTGAAAGTTCGTGTCTAGAGGTTCTGATATGCTCCGAAGAGCTCTGTGCACATGTATATTCAGGCGTACAACGACACTTCACGCAGTTTATGAATGCCTTGACACTGACGTGTTTTTGTTTTTTGTTGAGTTTTTGTGCAACGCAACGCCAACTGAGAAAGCTCTATGGCTTTCTGTTGCATGAAAACAAATGCATGTGGAGGAGCATTTTACTTATTGTCAGGGTTATTATTATTACTTTTGTGGCAATTAGCCCTGTAGCTTGTAAACGAGCGCGCATCAATTGGCGTCCATATAGAGCATGTGGTATAATTACTCTGTTTGCCAGTTTTTATGGTTGCTTTGTTTTTTTTTTCTTCAAGTATATAAATCTGCGGATGAATGTTTTAAACTTCGCGTTATCACACAGAACCAGATGCTTACAAGTATTTTGTGTAAGAAGTACACTATACCTATGGCGGTAACGTGAAATGCAACACCCTATTGACATGGAAGTAAAGTCTTGCGCTGCTAAGCTCAGAGACGCGGGTTCCACTCCCAGCCATCGCGGTCGCATTTCGATCGGAGCTAAATCCAAAAAACACCGGTGTACTTAGACTTATGTGCACGCTGAAGAACACCAGGGGGTCAAAATTAATCCGGTGCTCCCCAGTACGGCGTGCCTATTGTGGCTTCGGCTCGTAATCATTATCCAATCGTGGTTTCGTCCACCCGATGATTTTTAACCCTCAGTGGAATATCTGCACATTTCTCACAGCAAAAATGAGGTACTAGCATGATTCTTTAGTATTTGATTAGGTTTAAGTTGTTCAATCCTACAGCTTTCTGGTTCTCGTGACATCAAGGAGGTTGTTTTAGTAACCTGCGGTCTTTCGTATTATAACTTCGCATCCATTCAAGGGACCGTGTTATAGTTGACAGGGGGCGCACGAGCGGGCCATAAAATACTGAGATGTGCCTTTGTCATAACGATAGCGCATCGGGGACATGCTTGCTGTAGCAACAGTGAGGAACCGCTAGCGACTGTTATAGCACCGATTTGGACAAGTATTTATACGAAAGCGTCGTTGCGCAGCCGAAATACGCCATTTCTAAAGTAATTTAGCTGGTCTTTCCGAAAATTATCCGAGGGGATGGCATTACGCAACGATACATCGTGAATTTATTCTCAGCTATCATAAACAACGATCACCTTGTGTGGTGTGATTTTAAATAAAAAAAACTGTCCTCATTTTCTTGCTGTGAATCGCAACTGTGTCGTAGTTCTTGCGATACCTGCTCTTGGGCCTCCTGTTACTCAAGCTATCAATAAACATCATCTCTACTACTGGTTAATACCGACAGCGAGCTTTGGTCAACGACGAATGACGAATCTGATCAGAATGAACCAGACTGGGAGTGTTGTACCGTTTGGGTACGGAGCATTACGACAGGTGGGGTCTCCTTGTGCGTGCATACAATCCGATCTTAATTGACTTGCTTAAAGCAAGAAGCAAAGTAATTCTCGAGCCTAATAAAATTGATGGTGCAAAATTGTATCCTAAAGGTTCCGTAGAAAATGCATATATAAAATCACATAGTATTTTTTCCCTTTTATTTCAGAATGAAATCAAAGCTGCTTGCGTTCGTTCTTGTTCTGGTCGCCTGTGCCGCATTGGTGGATATGGTCGTAGCGTACGACCCAACATTTTTTGACATTGGTGAGTATGTTTGCATATAGTGACACGAAAACTATTATTGAAGGTTTTATTAATGCTGCTCGGTAAAGGAAGCGAAAAACGACTTCCAGCGCCAAGAAAAACTGCTCAAAGCAGGTAGCCGTCAGATGAAAAGGCCCCGCCACGGTGGTCTAGTGGTTATGGCGCTCGACTGCTGACCCGAAGGTCGCTGGATCGAATCCCGGCCGCGGCGGCTGCATTTTCGATGGAGGCGAAAATGTTCGAGGCCCTTGTACTTAGACTTAGGTGCACGTTAATGAACCTCAGGAGGTCGAAATTTCCGGAGCCCTCCACTACGGCGACTTTATAATCATATCGTGGTTTTGGGACGTTAAACCTCAGATATTATTATTATCAGATGAAGCGAACATTCTGAAGGGTGAAATCATTCTTACAGCTTTATCACACAGTTTAAACTATGGAGTCTCTTTTTTTCTGTTTCACCTGTCCCTTAAAAAAATGAAGCATACATTGTTCATCGAGTTAAATATACCGTTATACTGATTGAATGAATCCAAAGTGACTTAGTTTTGCAGAAAATAAACGCCGATTTGATAGCCGTACTTTACACTGTCCACCACTTGTCGTGAACATAACATGCATTCTTGCAGGGTTCGGCTGCCCAAAGTCGGCACTGTCATGTCTCCAGGAATGCCGAGATCAGCGCGGGCACCGAGGAGGCTATTGCAACGGACCTTACAACATCGTATGCACTTGCTACTGAGATTAAAAACCGATCGACTACGATACAGCGCCAGAGAGGCTTTGAAGCAGCATCACCTTCTTCGACCACATTTGCTTTCATCGTGTGCTTTACAAAAATAACGGCTCTCTTGGCTTTCCCATCGGCCTTCGTTCAGCCCTTGTTACTAAGAGTAAATCACCTCAAACCATGTTTCTCAAATGAAGCGGCTCTATCAGTGGAGCAGTTGCAGTGTGCGTTTTATTTGTATTTCTGTAAGCAGCGAACAAATGAAGCAGCTGAGGTTTTGTTACTTTTACCAAACCAATTAAGAACGTCGTATACACATTTCACAGCGTGGCTCATTCTTTTATATTGTGAATATATTGCTAGTCAAAACTTCAAACCTATTGTTTGACAATAAAGGGATTTGTTCGGCCAATGTGTTTTCAAATTCCTGCGGTCATCAAAGCAAACCTTCGCACTTTCGCACGTACGTGACGTTATAAAAGGAAAGAAATGTTAAACAGAAGCCTACAGCTCCAAGCCGCGAATTATTAGCCGCTATAATCTAAATCTTTTTTTTCTCTCTCTATTGCATCCTCCTGCTATCACGCACCGCTCTCTGCCGATGTTGTTGGTAACGCACCCGAAACGACATATTCAGACAGCAGACGAAGGGAGGTGAGGAAGACAATGAAGATAATAATACCACTACATCATTCCTGTCCGAATAACTGCGGTAGGATGCAAAGAACAAAAACGGTGGCTCATCTTGGGCACTGTGGGTGGAAAGGCGGCGTACGTGCGCTGCTGCGTGTTATTTATTCGCTTTCATGTGCATAGTGCTACACAACGATGCTTGAAATGTTCACGAAATCACGAAGCCCACACGAAGAATAAAATAAAAAAATAAAAAATAAATAAATGAAAAGCGAAATCAGAAAAAGAAACTAAGGGAGAGCTCTCTAACCAAGCGTAAATTGCATGTCATGCGGCAACTAGACGGCGCTGCAGCCTGCATGCGTGTGCTGCTTCTCGTAAGCCGCATTTGTCTTCAGAAAATAGGTTTGTTCCCTTAAATTGAACCTAAAGTGAAACAACGAATCGGTTTAGATTGATAAATTGTAGCTGAGAACTCTACTGTCGTTAATTACACCATCATATGTTTTTTTAATAGAGGAGAAAGTCAAGGTCAAAGTTCCACTTTTAAGTATTGCGCCGAAACCTCCGCGCGTGACGTCACGAATTTTAAAGTATTTTTCGTATTTTGGCGACATTGGCTCAACGAAATTTTCTGAAACTTGGTATATTAAGTCTATGGCCCCCTCAGAGGTCGATGTACCTCATTTTTACCGATTTGGAGCTACGTGTAACCTAGTAGACGCCGTCAAAATCTGTGACATCACCGCGCCTGGTGCAGGAATTTTAAGATTGCGCCTCCACCCGCCTTTTCTTTTCGCGCATTTTCTCGCTTACCAAGCGTCTTATCGCGATAACAGTGGAGGTACTGTGCAATTGTAATTTACTAACAGGCGTAAAATCGTTTTTCTCTTTAGTGTCCCTTTAACATTGTGCAGGTCTCCATAGAAGCTCTTCCGCTGAGACATCTTTCAGTATTTTCCTGGTGATTGCCGGATGGTTCTTCACAAAATTACATGGGATATCTAAACGCAAAATCGGATGGCGTAGTCTCACAGTTTTTGCAGTAACTGCAGGCTGCCAAATAGAATTAAATTCCTTTTACTTTTTTCTTTTAAATCAGGCTCTTTCGCTTAAGTCCCAGGTGTTACCTACACTGTAGCGTGCGGCGTATGCACCGTGTTACCATTTTGACTTCGTTTTTGAGGTGTAATTTATTGCGTCAAAAATAACGACGTGTCTGATAAAATCGACCGAGTGATCCATCGTAAAAAAACATCATTTGGTCTAGACATAAGAATGCATGAACATATATGCAAAATAGGAATAGGAAATCTTGCGGTTTGAAATTGCTCATACTGAGCAGTGCGCAGACTAAGAAAATCAGAAAGGAGGCAGGAGAGGACTTATTTCTGATGCCGCCGTCATAGATTGTGCGATGCTCAAAATGGCTAAAATATATGCGTTAGCCTTGATGACTCCTCTTTTTTTTTATTGACATGATGTAAGGAGATGTTGGCGCACAAATAAGGCGCCAGCTACTCCTTAGCTCTTGGAGTACAGAGGGTCCATACACATAAAGTACATAGTGTCCAAATTTCTAATCACAATTAACCCGTAGTACATACAATATACAACTTAGCGTAACAGTCAAGACATAACAGTCAAAACAACATATTCAACAATCACATACATGTGTACACACGGTGATGTTAAAAAAAAGAACAGAAACTGTTGCATAACATATCCAAGACAAAAATAGTCAACACACATAAATATACACTTTGCCGTCAATACAAAACAAAGCTTAAATGCGCTAGTAATGGCCAAGGATGCCACTCTCTTCAAGAAAAATTTTCAGTGCTTTTAAAGCATACTTCTGTAGGCCTCTTGTTGGCCACGGGCCCAAAAGCTTCCTTAAACTTAGTGGTCTGCGGTCTAATGTTATTAACGATGATTGAAGTCGGCGTCTTGGTGCGTCGTGCTGTGGGCATTCTAGACGGAGGTGATATATGTCTTCATCTACGAATCCACAGTCACATTCAGGAGTTTCAGCGCGGCCAATTTTATGTAAAAAATGCTTGGTGTAGGCAGTACCTAGCCTTAATCGGTGAATAAGGGTTTCCACACTTCTGTCTAAAGACAACGAAATTTCAAATTCGATAAGTGGATATACATGATCACAGCTTTTAGAATTTTCGCCGAACCACGCATTTCTACACATATTGAAAGATTGTGTCTTTAAAATGCTTCGCAATTCATTTTTCGATATTGGGATAGAAACGATATCTTTTTTGCGGTGTGCTTGTCGTGCTGCTTCATCAGCTGCTGTATTGCCAGGAATGTTGCAATGTCCCGGTATCCACTGGAACATTATTTCATGGTGCTTTTGATCGGCCTTGGTGAGCTCTTTAAGTGTCTCGTAGATCAGACTATTATTAATTGTTTCTGCTTTCGTGTTACAGAGTGATGTTAGCGCCGCCTGCGAATCACTGAAAATTACCCATTTCTGAGCATCTCTTGCAGAATTGATAAATTTTATAGCACTTAGAATAGCGAACAGTTCAGCTGTTGTAGGCGATGTAACGCGAGATAATTTAAATGAATTTTGTACCTTGAGGTGCGGTATAATAAATGCTGAAGTTGAAGATTTTGGTACACTGGAGCCATCTGTATAGACATGTATGTAGTCCGGATATCGCATATATATCTGGTAGAGCGCTAGTTGTTCTCAATGAATAGCTACGAAGCTTCAACAGGCTTTTTAAAGAATAATGGGCACTTTGACGCCAACCACGCTAAAGAAAGAGAATGTTATATTACAGCAATTATTAAACTGCAATACGAAGGACTGCATTATAATTGCACTGTAACCACGTGGCAGCATGAACTTCGTGCCACACTGTGCGCTGTAACCACGTGGCAGCATGAAAAGTAATGCATTCGTTCAGGATTTCAACTTCCCACAATTTATTCGAAAACTTACAGCGAGTTGCATATTTACAGCACATTATGACAACATTCACGTAATGTTATCATGACTTAAGGATTTTTAATGAAAAAGATCTGACCACTTGAACATAACCGAGTGGTTGTTTTGAACTGGTGGGCGAGAGACATGCTTTACAGCACGATTTCTGTAAACATCGCAAGTTGGTTATATATATATATATATATATATATATATATATATATATATATATATATATATATATATATATATATATATATATGCAGTATTAGGAAACAAAATAAATATTTTTCTCCTAACAGTTTTGGATGGCGGTCCAGCCTTCTTCGGAGAGTGTAAGTGAAATGACATGACACAGCAACCCGCAGCAGAGGGCCGCCCACCCAGTTTGGGGGCCCATCGCAGCATTAAAAAAAAAGAAATAGCGAAGGAAGCAAGAGCGACAATTGCTGGGGTATTCGCCAGCGGCTGCAAAACGAGGGAGAGAGAGAAAAAAGCCAAAAGAAAGAAGGAAAGAAGGAGAGCCGACGGAGGCGGGTGGGTTATCCCCGTATTGTCTTCGTCAGGTAGATAAGAAGGGCGGCCTAAGCAAGCGACGAAGGAAAAAGGAAACGAGAAGAATTGCCGCTTCTACACATCACACATTCGGAGTTCCCTATATATATATATATAATGTGTGTGTGGGGGGAATTTGACCGTATGGTCATTAGGCTGATTTAATGGTCTTGATAGATGGGGTTAATGAACGAATGCTGGTTGGCGATGTGCCGATCACAGGCGGCACCACTTATCCAAGCGCGCAGATGTTGGAGGCACTGGGTGAACCATAGCGTCCCGGTACAGCACTTGCTGCGCTTTGCTTCTTTCGCCCTCAGTCTGACCACCGACAATGTCAGTGCTCTTTTGCTCCACCTGCTTGCGTTTGTGGCGCGCAAAGAACAATGCTTCCAAGTTTGTTGTGGGACCTTCGCAGATGATGAACATCACGTAGGCAAGGACGTAGCACCAGATGAGAACGGCAAAGCATTGTGATACCTGCAGTGCGAAATAAGTCGAGGAAAAGACGCAAAACTCACGTTAGCATAACTTGTCAAGATGCAGGACCTACTGGTACAGTAACGACAATTTATAGAAAACAATGCACAAGAAAAAGTAGCTGCGGTTCAATTAAATTACATTGTGCTTGCGTAACAAGCTGCAATCCTGCTAAAGTTTTTATTGGCGGCTTAGTTGTCTGTTTACACATTCAAGTGATGATATTAACGGGAACAATATTTGTCTACAAACGCATTGAATGGTCTCTTCATGCTTTGCACTGCAATGTTGGACTTACTTACTTAGTAAAACAATCGTAACCGGCCTATCTAAAAAAACCGACATAGAAGAAACTGACATATGTTTATTGAATAGAGTGGTGAAGAATGATCCAATACCTTTTGAGAGAGACTGTCAAAGAGAAATATTTTGCGTGCGAGATAGGAGCCAACATCATATTAATGTAGCACCTAAGATGAGGCAAAGGCGTGTGCTTGTGCAACGAGATGCCTGTAACGTCGTACAGATCTTGAATATGTTTGAATAATTGAAGCTAAATAAGAATGCAGGCGTTAGCCCTAATGTGGCCATCGGCGACCAATGAAGCTTCACTCACAAAAGTTGGCAAAGAGTGATAAGGTAGGCAAACTCTCTTGTTTTCTCTAAGTGTAAATAAACCCATTATTTCAGCACGGCTTCAAATTGTCAGGAAACCAGAAGCAATCAAACGGAAGCAAGTGT
This sequence comes from Rhipicephalus sanguineus, assembly GCF_013339695.2. Lineage (NCBI taxonomy): Eukaryota > Metazoa > Arthropoda > Arachnida > Ixodida > Ixodidae > Rhipicephalus > Rhipicephalus sanguineus. The sequence goes on along the minus strand of NC_051176.1, from coordinate 204,672,667 downwards.
ATGGGCGGCTGTACCGGTGTGAATCAAAATACACAGTGTCCATAATGACTGAAAAAGAAAACGGGTTAAAGGCAAGCAGTGGATGAGTTCGCAAAGTGGCTAGCATCTTTCAGTCGACAGCATCCTCTACTACACCACCTGGGAAAGATGATTTAGTAGAATATTTGCGTGCCTTATTCCCCACATAAAGTTAGGCGAAACGCTCGCGTCACAATTATTGCACATTACGCGCTAACAGTTTTTGACATCAAAGTTGGTGATACAGGACGAGATACCCTCGACTACTAAAAACAATCACCACTCAGTCGCAAAGCACTCACTGGAACCACTGCAATGAAGTAACTACAGTCTTGGTTGCAGGGAATGTTCCACAAGCACTCACCAAACATTCCCATATAAGAAGCGCAAATACTTTAATCTTTCGTGCTACGACAGCAGCAACGACAACGTTACTCTTTACTCAACGTAAGCGTTAATTTCACGTCGTAAATTTGGCACACGATCAATGAAACGCTGCGACATGAAGCATCTGGACCCTGACGCCCGTACCGCTGGTACTTTGTCTCATGTCTAATAAAAAATTTAATAGCGCCTTTTGGCCGCTATAAACAAGTCGTGATTATTCATATGAAACTTCAAAATGAGAAGGCTCTTGATTTAGTTTGATTACCAACTGTCGCAGGACCGCAACGTTCACGGTGCGATCCCAATTTTTTGACAGACACTTTAAAAATAGCAAGGTCATGTATGAGTGCAAGTAAGCCGATACCTGGTCGTTTGTGAGCGTGTGCGCGAGTATGCTTTTCAGAGTTTCTTTTTTATTTACGCGATAGTTTCGTTTACAAGCAAGCCAGTGACAGTGCTTTTTGGCCGCTATAAGAAGGTGGTCAGTGGATCACGATGAGGCTTGGTCCACTCACGATATTGCATAGAAACTTCGGATGCATCTGTACAAAGTGCACGCTGCAAGAAAAAAAAAAACCATGGGAGCACCTCAGCAATTCGTATGATGGGTAAATGCGAGAGCCAGGCCCGTAGCCAGGAATTGTTTTCGGGGGGGGGGGGGGGGGGGCACTTACAGAAAACCTTGTCTATTTGAGAAAAACATCCAGTTTTTATTATTTATTTTTGGTAAAAACACCTACTTCACCAAAATTTCAAGGGGATGGGCGGGCCCTTAGACCCCCCCCCCCCCTGGCTACGGGCCTGGCGAGAGCATTACTCGTCGCTGAGTGTGTAGCTGAGTTATGTTGCTGATTTAAGTATTGTGGCGAAATGTTGCTGAGCTCGTAGATAATGTTTTCCAGAGCCGTGTGGATCGTGTGGTGTCGCTTCTTCAGTTCACTGTGTCTTGCACGTTCTTCGTCCTTGCACCCCATTTCCCCTTCCCAAGTACAGGGTAGCCAACTGCAGATCTCCTCTGGTTAGCCTCCCTGTCTTTCCTTTTTCTTTATTTCTTTCACCGGTTTCGGGAAGCGTGAGCAGGGTGACTGTAAGGCTCTTTAGCATTGGCCAGAACGTTGCATCGCTGCAGCTCGCCATGCGTGCTTGGTAGCCGGTCGCTTTGTCTTTCGCGTAATCGGGGGCTTGGGCGCCATCTAATCAATAGCTCGCCAACATTCGGTTTCCGAACGTTCCGACTGCGAACGCTCGCTTTCCATACATTCGATTTTCCAGCATTCGATTTTCGAACACCACGTGCGCAGCCTCCAATATGACGTAATTCGTGTGCCGTTTTTCTTACCCGGCTTTCTGATGACAGCTGGGTCGTACGATGAGCGAAATAATGCGCTCATATTAGAAACAGGATCAGTGAGCGTTTAACGCAAAAAGCTTTTACACTGAGGGATGAACTGAGACATACGCGATCACTAACTTTCAACAGTCCTTGCGCAAAGTTCTTTTTGCTATACACTAAGATTATATGCCGCACCAGCAAGGCCAGAGGCCAATTTTTTGATAATTGCAATGACTCGTATCATCACCCTTGCTTTCAGGAACTGCCTCCATCTTTGGAATTGTCGAGTGCGAATTCTCTACCCTTGCCTGAAGCTTCAGCTGACAGAAGGCCTCTTCTGTTGCGATGCAACATTATAGAGTCCATTTTTGGCCATTCACAATGTGCTATTCTTTACCCATTGGGATAAGTGGCACAGCCTTATGCGACAGTTGCGGGTGTAAGCGGTCAACCAAACGTCTCCTCCGAACCTGTCTCGGTTACGACGAGCAGAGCCTCCTACTCTGCACCACGTTAGATCACAGGGCTTCATTCTCAGTGAAAAAATATCCTTGTATCATGGCCGCATGGTTTTGTAAGATCAGTGAGTGACCAATATCCCGGTGCAGTTCCTGAGTCAGGAGATATAAATGCACTACTGCAGCTTCGATGCGCACTTCAAAATCAATCAACATCCTTGAGTACAGATTTTTCGCCTAGTTGATTCGGTACATTCAGTGAAGCCATTGCACTGAAAAGGCAGGGACAAAGTAAGACGACAGGACGTCCTCTCGTCTTCTCTCGTCCCTGTCTTTTCAGCGCTATGACCTCATTGAAGCAACATCCTCAGTGCTTTATCCTTTCTTTCTTTCATTCTTTTCATCTTTTAACCCCATTTCCCTGCTTAGGGTAGCAAACCCGACGTATTCCTGGCTGATGTTGCTGCTGTCATGTTTTTATAGCTTTCGCTGTACTAATTTACTTATGTCTTGATCGGAACTACAAGCAGCAGAGATTGAATGAAGTAGAGAATTTTGCTGAGATCTTTGTGAGAGCATGTTTTGGTACTCGGATAATGGGTTAAGCCACTCACCAACGTGTAGTGGGAGAAAAACAAGCGCTCCCTGGCAATGTGAGCCGAGAGCATGAAGAAGGGAGAGTGCAGCAGGTACACGCCGAAGGACAGCCGACTCAGCGGGAGGAAGCCCTCCCACGACAGGAACTGGCCCACGGCACCTGGCCATGACGAAAACAGGCATAGATCAACGCTGTGATATTGGCGCACATGCGGTGCACTAGTACACTACAAACATCTGGCCTACCAGCTATGCTGGCTTTGTCCATGGGATATGGCTGTGTGGCCTTAAACTGTGGGCAGATAAAACAGTTTATTCGGCAGTCAAATTGCCAGTATTGAGTTTAACCCTAAGCTGCATAGGTTCTGCGCTGCAGAGTAATGAAGCATGATAAGCAATGACGCCTTGGGACCACAACTCATCTCACCTGCTCTTCTTGTGGCGCAAGCGAACACGAACCAGGTCAATAGCACGGACCAGAGTATTCTGTCTGTGAATGCGTACAGCATCCGGTTCGCCTCACTGGCTCGGGTGTCTCTGGAGTACCACTGGTGCTTCATGAATAGGCAGTAGAGGCCGCACGAGAGGGCTAGGCACCAGCCCACTGTTTGGTATACCTGGTCGGAAAATGTATCCGATGGATTTGTACAAAATCCAGAAGTACAGAGAAAATGACTGCACTTAGTGTACCGTTGGCATATCACGTGCTTGGTGCGCCTAAAGAAATAAGTGTACCGCATAGGCAACATCGTACTAAAGCAAAATCATAACATTTTGTATGAACTTCCATAGGTAAAGTAACACAGCGGGACCTCACGCAAGCAATGGTGATATTGCGATATTGTACTTGCCTTGGATATCTTTCTTTGACCGTACTTCTTAACTCCTGCGAATGCAATGCATCCGGAGAAGAAGCATACACCGTGGTAAAATGGCCGATTGTAGTATTTATTCAGCGTGTCCAAGAATTTACTGCAAGAAACAAGTATTTCTCGTTGAACACAACCACATGATTGGAAAGAATAAAAGAAACGCCAGGAAAGAATTAAAAAAAGCGCAGCACAGTCACAGCGAAAGCTGGAAGAGCGGCATTTCTAGAGCCTGTTTATAAACTCTCTTGTGGCTATTAATACAACTACATAGGAACGTACCCACTACGGCACAAATCATAATTTTTGGGAAGTTGGGAAGCACCCATCACGACATTATTTGTTATTCTGCGGAGAAGCGAGGTACCATCTGTAAGGCATTATGTGCATTTTGTTGATGCGATGGTTGATGACGATGAAGAATTATGTCTGGGCCAATTCAAATGGGTTGGAAGCTTTAAACGACCCACTAGTTACGTAATTCATATTGTGTGACGCCCGGTCGTTACTTAACTGTCACATCTCAACACGCATCCGTTACAATAAAATATAGGATGCATGTGAACGTATCACACAATTCTAGCACTTACGTAAGAAAACAAACGCAAAGGACTGACGGGTATCCTGTAGCGCTTGAACGGTGAACGCTAGTTCAGAATCATTTGCGTGTTACCCACCTGTATGAGCTTGTGACTGCAACTAGGAAAGGCAGCATGATTGTGCCGTATATCTGCCAGGCAGCAATGGCACAGGACAGTAGAGACAAGAGTCCGAATGCAATAACAACCAACCATTTCTTTCTGCAAGAAAAAAAGCTTGAAAGCAAGTGCGCGTGACAACCCTATAGAAGGGGAGTTTGCTTAAATGTTTCTGTAAGGTATGTTTTGATTGTGTACGTAGACAGTAGAGTCGAAATGAGGACGTGCCTTGCTCTGGTGAAGTGAAAAGCCATGAATAGTACCCCTAAATAACGCGACTTTGTAAGTATATGTTGGACGGAGAGAAGTGACACAAAGGGCATAAAATATGCAAAAAAACACTCGCGTACTTTGATTTCGCTGCACGTTAAAGAACAGCGCATGGTCCAATTTAATCCGGTATGTCTCATAATCTAATTGTGGCTTTGGCGTGTAAAACACCAAAATTTAGTAACCTCATTAATGTATTTCATGCCGTTACATATTAATTATACCTTTTCTTACACTAAACCAGGCTGTCGGAATGAAACTGATTCTTATTACACATCAGCCGTTCCTTCACTATTTCTATAAGAGGCAGAACCGGAGAAAGCGCTATGCAACTAAGAATAAACAAATCAAACTAAAGGTATTTTGTTGGCACATAAGGGGCAAATGATGGCGTCTCACAGATGAAGAAGGCTGGGCATGTGCGATTCTGAAGTTAACAGCCTAGCAGAGAACGCTCGTATTAGTGAGTTTTTGCATGCTGATGTGTACTATTGCCCATCTTGCTGCTTCCAGGCGCTGGTTCTTACACGCTGTGCAGCCAGTGATCGCGCGATATTATTAAGGCGAAAGCCTTAGATGCCTCGTCAAATACGAAGATTGACCGTCGGCGTCCCGCGGCGTCGGGGACAACACGAGTGATGCAAAAAATCATCACGTGATGACGTCACCATATGACGTCATCGCGTTAAGTATCCTGGAGGTTGTATATCATTCCACACACACACCCTGTACGGGTGCACTTAGTCTAGCAGGAAGAGTAAGCAAAAAATGACTTACTGTTTGAAGACTTGTATAACGATAACAGAAATAAGAAACAGCTGGAAATCCGTAGAGAGAAACCACAAATGAGGTAGAATGGGCTGCAAAAGATTAATTACTGATATGAGTAAATTGTAATAACACGGAATAATAGAACCAATGTGACCGAAACAAATCCAATATAAAAATATATATAAAAACATTGTAGCAGCCATAGGTCGGCAAGCTCACTCATGAGTCGACTCACTCAGACTCAGATCGAGCCGTGAGTACGAGTCCGGGTGGGTAATATTTTGGTGAGTTTGAGCCCGAGTGAGTCCGGTTGAGCAAAAGTTTAGTGAGTATGAGTCTGAGTAAATCCGGTTGAGGGAAATATTGGTTAGTCTGAGTCCGAGTGAGCTCTCAGTGTATAATATAATTCTTGAGTGAGTCTGAGTGAGCTCTGCCTTTTATTGCCGACCTATTGCCGACCTATTGCCCTATCTACTCATCTTCAGCATTACTACCAGCCTTATATCGCCTTATGTTTATACTCAAGCCTATTCACACATATCTGAACGCACTAGTGTTCATGCGCCATCTCAGTTCTTATTGATCACAGGCGTGAGTTGAGGGGGAGGGGGTGCCATGGCCTCCCCTCGCGAACTCTTTCACGGGAAGTTCTTGATAAATATATCTCGTGTGAATCGCTTAGTTCATTAAAGTGTCCTTACTGCACTGAAACCACGGATAACTCGTATTTGAAGGTACAAGATCAAAAGGGGTACCATAGAGCACCGATTATGCGACGTTAAAGAGCATTGACACCATGATCGAAAAACCTCATTTTACGCTAATGGATTCATGAGTCGACTCACTCAGACTCAGGTCAAGCCGTGAGTCTGAGTCTGAGTGAGTCCGTTTGAGAAAAGTTTAGTGAATCTGCGTCCGAGTGAGTCCGGTTGAGGAACAGAGTCTGAGTCCGAGTGAGCCCTCATGACATGACATGACATGACAAGAACTTTATCGGAGTCCTGAGGAACTCGAATCCGGGGGAGCCGGAGGCCCCCAGATCAACTTGGTGGCTCCAGAGCAAAATATATTCCTTGAGTGAGTCAGTGAGCTCCACTCTTTTTGCCGACCTATGGTAGCAGCCAATATATCCCGTGTAATGTATGCCAGAATTTGTTCAACCTTTCTGACGGATACTAGCAGATAGGACAAGCCAATAGTGGTCTAAGGGTGTACGCGAAAATAGCCAAGTTGCGCCTATCTTTGGGAATACAGCTTCACCCATTTTCTAGAGGAATGGTTATGCCGTGACTTATTTTGTCCGAACCAACGATAGCATTTAACTCATTTACTCGTACAATGCAACTGCCTAATGTCAAGATTCTCTCGTTAGGTGCCCATTATTTGCTATAGCTGTCCGCATTTGGTATAGCAATGCTTGTCGGGTTCCATAACTTGAATGAATGTTTATTTGGGTCCCACGCATTCCCTCTATTTGCACTTTCTTCCCCAAAGAGATGTTGAACTCGTCTCGCCATAAACCTGTATAAGTAGAAAGTGACGCCCGCATCAAACCAGTCGCTGTCGGTCACAGAGGACCAGTAAAAGAAAGACATAGACAAAAGTGCTGTTGTCTGTGTCCTTAATTCTTTTACTGGTCCTCTTCACTGCTTCACTGCTTCTCTGGAGGTCCGACCTCTGTCGAATAAACTTCCTCTAGGAAAGTCGCGCTAGCTGCAGCAAACATCAACGCTGCTTCATTGTACGACAGCTGTACTACAGCTGTCGCACGTCTACTTGGCATTGCGACGAGGTGTCCCCTGGTTTTTGGCGGAAGATGGTTCTGTCAGCACAAGTGGTGTCATAGTACATATAACCTCGTTGGCTTTTCAGCATTGTGTCACGTCGTCCGTACACGTATATACTGGGCGTTTCTTTTTAAACATACGTGAAATGTTTCGATTATTTCTATCGATTTGCATTTCTCTCTTCTTTGTCTAACGTTTCTTTTTAGCATGGACTTCAGGATAGCGGTAAAACTCAATTTATCGCGGTTATTAAACAGCCCCACAGCTACAAAACCATCGCTCGTATGTACAACGTTTTAATGTACTTACGACTATGACATCTTCCCTCCAGTTGCGAATAAGTAGCAGCAAATCCCACCAGTGGTCTCGCATTTCAGCATAAAATCTAGTGTAAAACTCCTTCGAATTGGGGCCAGAGACTATTAGCGGTAGAAGGTACATGCACATGATCATAAAGAAGGTTGGCACGGTAACCCTGCAATAGAAAAGAATACAGTTATGTATGACAACATGTTAGCAGCGTATCTTTCCCCCGACCTTTTAAGGGAATTATGAGTTACAGATTTCGGTGGCGGCGGCGGTATAGTTCGCGAGAAACCCGGTTCCGGCGAGTGTACAGAAATGCGGCTGTACACAAAGAGGCCCTCGATGGTGCACCGGTCGCATGCGTATTTACATGCGCTCTTTTACAACAACTGATGCTCTCTCGGTCGTGGGCTTGTCTGCGATCAGTCATTTCTGATATGGAAATCTGGTCTTTTATCGAGGTCACTTGTCATTTCACGTTGCCAAATTTCGTTGTTCACTTTCGTTGTTGTGTGCCATTGTCTCACGCATGACCGTCGTTGTTGCCTGTAGCAACAGTAGTGTTGTACTGCTAAGCACGTGGGGGAAGGTCCCATTCCCGGCATGGGGGAAGGAAAAAGTTAGGAGGGAGCATTGCGCGATGCGAAAGAAAGAAAGAAAGAAAGAAAGAAAGAAAGAAAGAAAGAAAGAAAGAGAAAAATAATAGGTCAGGCTCGCACGCGCCAAGCTTCGCTTGCCCCCAGGAAGATCTCCTAATTTTTTTCTAAATGGCTTCATTGATTGTACTTATAGATGTTTTCATCGTCCACAAAGTGAATGCGAAAACAGTAATAAACAAATTAAACAGTGCATATGTGCTGTAAACTTGTATACTTTCTTGGGACTATCGATAAGGATTCCCCCAGACATAGGTAAAAAAATAAAAACCACTTCGAAACTTGGGCCACTTTCTACTTTATAAGAAGGCGTGAAACTTTTTCTTTCGCTCTTCGTTACTTCTGTTTTGAAACTAAGGTGATTGCAACCTCATACAGCTTGTTAAAGTTAAGTTTTATGTTGTTGCCATGGGTACAAAGTGTGAACACGAGATTTAATAGTATATTTTAAAAAAGCGTGCACACAACGCGGGTATTCTGTGGTTATGAAGTTCCGCAAAAGCACACAAGCTCCCGGGTTGTATTGCAGGCCATGGCTGCCGCGTTACGATCGGTACGGAACGGAACAAAAGCTTGCAAAAAAAAAAAAAACACTCACGTACTCAAACTCAGGTGTAAAGTATATGTCCATGTGGTCGAAAGATTATACACAGGTATCCCCCATAACGGAATCCCTCCGGCACTATTGCCTTTAGTATGTTCAAGGGTCACAAATCAATAAAATTTCAAGGGAGTCTGATCTGTATGTATATAAGATCAATCGAGTGAGTATCGTGTTGGGGAAGCGCTGAATGGAACGCAAATAACGAGTGGTAAGATTTCAGTAGCACTATATATAGGTAATAGCGCAAGTTGTTTCATAAAGGAAGATGTAAGAGCGAGCAGTTTCCATATTTTCATGCGAAGAGCTACAAGAGAAGCTATTCGCGAGGGCACTCAAGGTAGCTCAAGTTTTCTCGGGCTGTAGTAAACTAGGTTAGTGGACAAATGCAGCTCAATAGTACGCCGAAAACACAGTGAAAAGGTTATGTGAAGTTGAATGTACACAGGGCAGCTAGAAGGTGTTGCGAAAAATGAAAGAGCGCGATCATTTCATATATATCGGACGTAAATCAAAGTGATATTTTCTAGAAGTAAATCAATGCTTTAGCGCAACACGCAGGTAAACTCGAAACTTGTGAATTACTGGGGGGGACAAAAGGGGGAGGAAGTTCGTAGTTTGTGATAACGGAAGATCTTAGGGATCTCGTGTTGGTGCTCTTAATATGTAAATGCCCTTGGAACTGGCGTATTGCGTGGCACGATATTGAAATTTTGTACGAATATTCCTGTTGGTCTCTAGTATGTGTAACAGTGGGTTGATTTTGATCGTTTTTTTTCATCAGATATGCTTTTCTTTTGCCTGTTTCCCGTTCAGTTACCGCTAAGCGCGCTGCTGTCGCATAGAGATGACGCAACGTGCACCTGTACCAAAATCCCTAGCATTTAATTATATTTTTGTTACCAGTATTTTTCCTCACAGAATGCCCGTTAATATATATACCAAAAAAATATCGCATACGTCTAGATCAACCGAGAGAATTCAGTTACCTAGATTGCTGGTGCTAGTACAAAATAAATTTTAGCAATTCATTGCTGCTTTCAGCCGAGATTACCTCAATGCTACGAATCTTTAGTCGACGAATTGACAGATATGTGAAACACACAAGCTTTTTCTAAAACCTTAGTCGTACTCAACATAATAAAGTTTGGGACGAATGTATCAAACCTTTTAAAGCCTAATTATGTGCCTTCGCAAAAGTATGGGGTCTTTTTGTTTATTGCACTAATGATTTCTATGTCACTTCCTTTACTAATATATTTATGTAGGGTAGGTAGGCACCACCGTTTTAACGCTGTAGAGCCGTTTTGCGCTTGAGTACTCAATGCCTCCCAGTAAAACGCCGCTCCAGCGGCCCAGTATCCAGCGCGACACTGGGCCCATAATCCGGCATAGCACTGGACGCTGGTACCCAGTGGCGCTGGGTTTTGCAATAGGCAAATGAAGGTAACTTTAAAGACTTACCTGATGAACCTCCTTATAACAGCAATGAGTGCCACAAGCGCCCTGTTTCCAGGCTGCTCGTTCAACTTAAGGTAAATAAAGAAACCACTGAAACAAAAACAGTACATTCAGCAATTCAGCGAAAATTCAAAACCACTGAAACAAAATCACTACATTTGAGCAATTCAATGGCAATTCCTTTATACAATGTCCTTGCTGCGTTGAATAGTTGGTATGCGATACAGCCATTACTGAAGACGGCTCCGATTTATCAGAGCCAGTCATACATCACATTAGGCTCGTACCCAAAGCTAGAGTTAAGAAGCACCGCCAAATCAATGTTCAAGTTTGACAGCTATTCGGCAGTCAATACTGGGCTGCTGTTACAGCATTATTGTGGCCGAGGCGTGGAAGCGATCGCTGATCGGGTCAAGGGAAAAGACACTGAACTGAAGGCGTGAAACAGATTGATATTCTCCCAGATAAAGTGGCGTGATTTGATAGCCTTTCTCATTATTTCGATGTTTGTTAAGAAATCCCAAGGTGCTGCCACTGGAAATGCCCCATTGATATATTTACAATGATCTACGTTGCCAAGCCATCTAAAAAGAAATTAAAATCGATGTACCTCTTAATGGTAGCCCGCATTCCTATGGGGTGCTGTATACCTGCTGTCTATCTGGCCACTAGAGATCATCGATGAGTGGAAATAATTGTTCTTAGTATAACGCCTTGGCCAAAGCTTTGTGTGGTCGCTGCTGAAGCTGCTAGGGCATGCGATGCTTGCGCTTGCTGAGTCTAATGATTTTATAGCAGTTCGTACCACCTCCGGTCACAACGACTGCACTTAACAGCGTGAACAGTGGGGCCGGCTGGTACATCATCTCGTGGCAGACAACAGCACTTATACGAGGCAGAGGAGGAGAGTTGTGATAGCTACAGAGGACGAGTGTGGGGACACGATGCTGTCCTCTGTCTTATGAGGTACAAATCGATTTTGTAAGCGGTGTTTTTCGCCACACGATAACTGAGCTTCGCTTCGATCAAGGCCGTTAAATGCTCATGTAAATGGCGTGCGCCCTCCGCGTAGGCGTTAGCACTACTTCCCTTTGTGAGGTTATGTACGCAGACATCACATGCCTTATATGTCTTATATGGGTGAATCATTTTTTACCACAACGCCTCTATCCGCAAGGCCTACGGGAATCGTTTGGCGAAGTCAATTCTAGAGGCGGTCTCGTGGAACGAAAAAGAGGACACCTCCGTCACCGAGTTGGTTTTGGCACTGAACTTGGTAGAGCAGTAAACGGGAACCCCCCTCCCCCCCCCCCCCCCCCCCCCAAAAAAAAGAATGATTGTTCCGCAAATACATCTTTCTGTATATTTCTTCCAGAGCTGATTAAAGAAAATACTGTACCTCTGAGGTACACGTTATTTCTATTCTTTTTTGCAGCTTTACGCGCCTTTATGGTGAACGGCGGGCAATATTCACGCTTGGAATAATAAAAGTACCGCCTCCCCTCATTTGAATGGAAAGGTTATCGAAAGGTTACCTCTGTAGAGTAAGAGCAACCTATAGCTCAGGCCAATCCGTCTGCCTGCACACACACACACACACACACACACACACACACACACACACACACACACACACACACACACACACACACACACACACACACACACACACACACGCACACGCACACGCGCACACACACACACAGAGAGAGAGAGAGAGAGAGAGAGAGAGAGAGAGAGATGGTTTTCTCTGTGTAACGTGCCTAGATATGCCTAGATATGCCTCACTGGCATTTTGATAATTATAATGTATATAGACCCTGTATATCGACCATTTTGCGGATGGGTGTCTGTTCCGCCCTATTGGGCTGTTAACCTAGAGCCGTTTTGTATCTTGAACATCTAAACGAACAGTGCTACAGTGTACGTGTACACATGAAAATGGTTGGGTTGGTGCATTAGACATTTCACGACCTTCTCAATTTGCATCTCGAGATACAATACTAAGATTTAAAAAGAAACGTTCGCTTAACAGCCCAAGGTGGCGGCGTCCATATGTAATGCGTGAAACCGTCTATAGTGCACGTCTAAACTTCCTCATAGGCATTCACTGTTGAGCCAGTGTGTAGTATCATGTAGCGTCGTTGAGCGGAAAGCACGGCGGAAAGAAAGGTAGTGGACAGGACAGACGCTCACCAACAGCTGAAGTTTCAAGGAAGCGCATGCCCATTCAGAGGATAACTTTTTTTTCTTTGGCAACACAACTTGCACGGCGCGAAAAACGGCGTACAGAGTAAGTGCGGAGTTTAGCGCAGTACAGGTGTCCCTTACTATCATAGGCGTGCGCAGGGTTCCCCATCAGGGGGGGGGGGGGGGGGCGAAGGTTCTTCGCAGCGCCGCCCCGCTACTAAGTCAATGTACGAGGCAGATTTTGCGCCCCCCCCCTCCTAGGTGACAAGGGGGTTCATATATAGGGCAGATGTTGAGCCTCCCCCCCCCCATCTTAGGCGACTAGGGGGGGGGGGGCAGCCGCTCTCCTGCGCCCCCCCCCCCCCCGTGCGCACGCCTATGCTTACTATAATATTTGCTTACACACTACAGAAGACGTCCGGCCACATTCACAACGCCTTTTGCATGTAAGGGCTGCTTGACGTTGTCTCTTAGACGAACGTAGCGTGTTACGAGCATCTACTCCGACGAGTGGTACTTAGAGTGAAGCGTTGTTTGCATATATGGGGCTGAAATGTACGAAGTGTGAGCGTCTTCCTTCGATATGTTTTTTCAGCACGCACGAGTTTTCGAAGAGAGAAACACTTAACAGCTGACAGAAAGCCAAGGCGGACGAGAAGAAAGTCATTTATCTCTCTTAAATTAATCCATCGACACTCGACGATTACAAAGTCGAAATACAAGGAGAAAAACCTGTCTTACTTGGCTTAATTCCTTTCCCTGCTTCATTTTGATATAGCTTTTCGAAAAGTCATGAAACGTGCCTAAACGTTTTTTAAAAGTGTTGCAGTGTCAACGTTCAAGAGCCCTTCTTGAGACCCATGCTGTGCGTACAGTTGGTTTCAATGTGTGTACGTGCATGGTGCGTGCGTGTGTCTGTTCGTATGTTGAGTGTTATGTTTTAGGTGTCGCATAGGGAGTGAGGGGAGTGAGCTACAGGGAGATGCCTTTTGACGATGTTTTTCTCTTTGTTTCAAGTAACAGGCCAAGCCCAGCTGTTCCAGTAATATAGAACTGTTTGCTATGGTTCATTACTAGCGGGCCACTGAGTGGTATAGTCTTTGGCGAGGCTTTTTGGGAACAAGGTTAAAGCCGGCCGAAAGCCAGTTGTGTGAATATAATGGTTAAGAACATTGCTCTGAATTCGCAAAACCTCTTGTTCATTAAGGAAACTTCTTGTAATTTTCCCGCGCTTCCACTAACGCTTCGTGTGGGAGCGAGCTAGTTGGTATTTGCGCTAAAGTTTTAACATTCCACTAACATTATTTTCGCTGTTGTAATTGTCGGCTAACGCTCGTAGTAACCGTGGTAGTGTACGAACAGCCTTCTGAATGTGGACCATCGACTCCTGTTGTTTCTTTCTAGTGCAGTTTACTTACAAGTCGATAGATTTCCCGGTCACTATTTAATAAAAAAAACTTTACTAAATAAATAAAGTTGTCATGCTAACTTGCATAAACGACTTGATCCTAAATGCGGACAATTGCCGATGCGGTCAGACCGAAGCGTGGCTAAAGGGACAGATATCATCGTCCCCGACTATAGCTTACTCATTGTCCTTCACGGGAATATGAACGACAAAATTTTCGTAATGCATTGCTTGACAGTGCCAAAGTGACACGAAGTAATAACCATATATATTAACACTGCCTTGCAAATGGCTAACAGAACGGCTGATTCGCTTAGGTTTAAGGTTGTAAAGGAAACTGCGCGTGTGTTATATTTCTTCTTTTACTTGTATTATATCATATACACACGAAAACGACGGTAAAGTGGTAATACTGGCACTGAATGCAGGCTTGTATCCTCAAGAGCACTCAGAAACATGCTCTCCCCCGCGCTTTGCAATACGTAAACAATGACTCCAGACAAAAACACTTCGCCTCCTCCTTGAGTGAAAAAGTTCCACAATAGAAAAGCGTTCACTGTTAAGCGGTAAGTGATGATGATATAGGCAAGTAAATAACGTGCTTACCTCAGAAAGAAAAATGTATCCACTGCTTGGTAGCCGAATGTAACAATAATAACATGCCAGTGCTCAAAATAATGCAGTGCGTTCAAAATCCGCGCTGTAAGCAACCAATATTTACAGGTCAGATTACAAAAAGACGTAAGGACATAATAATGATAGAAACAGCAATTGTGTTCACTAACATTTGCCTAAATTGTTATGAGTAAAGTATGACAAGAAAAGCCTAAATTTTTCATTTCTACTGTCACGCAACGATGGCCATTTCGGTGCAGCAAGTTTGCGGGGTAATTCTTTTTAGGGGCGAAGCACCTTAAAAGCCAACTCCGGTGATTTTTTGGCCATGTCAAAGTAATGGTGCTTTTATGTTCCTGAGACGCTCCTGCCACGGGCCCGATAGCAGAAATACTCGGCAAATTGGAGAATAATTTTAAATAAGCAAAAAAGCGCTACACCGAAACCGAAACTCAACCGAGCATACTGTCTTTGCGTGACGTATAAGTCGAAAAAAACCGGAAATCATGCAAGGCATGCCGGTCCCGCCAGCGCGTAGTATGAAAGTGGCCCCTCGGTTCCGTCACTTCCTCTTTAACAAAAATGACGTCACGCACACAATGTCAATAATTCTGGGAAGCGAGGTGGGGAGAGTCGGGGCAATCAATAAAATTCATTTGTAATGAATCTGCGTATGTCTCCAGCTTCTAATTTGGCATAAATAACGAGAACATGAAAAGGAAAGTACCCAGCGAATTTTATTGAGAACTATTGATCTCGAAAAATCGCCGGAGTTGGAGGCCGAGGCATGTCCGTCCACCGTATGTCGGCGTCCGTGCTTACACACCTACTCGACCACTCGTCATTATTCACTTCGGGGAGATGCGTGGTTTTAACAATAGGTGTAGACTAATATCAATCATAATTGTGACAAAATAATATAACACACCTGCAAGCACAAACCCTTTATACTGGTCGGCGACTTCAACGTACACATTATGGACCCTTAGGACCTAGCTTTGTCGTCGACTCTCACTGTCCGCTGTCACGTTATATAGAAAACCGTTGCTATAGTCGAAACGTATACGTGTGTATGTGAATAATAATAAAAAAGGTTTACACTAGACGAACTATAATTGCAGTTGTGACAGAACAATATAAAACACCTACAAGCACAAACCCTTTATACTAGTCAGCGACTTCAACGTAAACATTATAAACCTTAGGACCGAGCTTTGTCGTCGACTCTTTATGTCACTTTATGTCACTAAATTTACATTATATGGGGAAACGCTCGCGTGACGTGCGGTTACTCACCAATACGATTCCCAGAGCTTCGCCCACTCGTCATGACTCACTTCGTGGATATGCGTGTTTTTTGTGCATGTGGAAGTTTCTTCGATTGTTATAGTAAGCTCGCTACGTCAACTGATTTAAAGCCAACTCAATGGAAGGGCTCAGAGGCAATGCGCTCCCAGCTACTGCATTTCACTCATCATTATAAAAAAATCGCATTCGGATATTGACGATTACCTGTTCCAAGAAAAAAAGATAATCGGCAGAGATCGCGGACGTGGACAAGCAGCTTCTCTAGCCGTAGTGAGCATGAAGTATGTACCGATACCCCGGTTTCGCAACAAATCAACTACATAGGCAGGTCTTACATAGGCAATGAAATACATTCGCCCAGACACCCACCACGCGTACAGAATTGGAATCCTTCGCGGTTGCATTTATCACTCAAACGCTTTTCAAATTTTGACAAAAGGAGCAGATGAAAGCCTTAAATAGCTTGCAAGGAAATTATGTTCTGGGGTTTAACTCTTTAAAACAGCATGATTTCTGAGTACGCTGTAGGGGAATCTTTCTTAAAGTGTACACAAGTGACAACGGCATTAAGCTATGGAACTCTGCTGAGAATGAGAAGGACATACAACTGCGTGGGGCAAGGATTGGCAATTACACCATCTCCCGCTAAAGGGGACCATGAGGCGACGCGATGCCGGAGCACTTGCACGATCGCGTTCCGTTGGCGTTCGTTGGGCATGCTACCGACCTCGCGTCGTGGAACGCGAAGAGGGACGCTACGCGCGTCGTATCTTCCATCTAGCCTGGCCGTTAATTCTCACAAGGCGAGCGGGGAACGCGGTCGACAGGCGGGCGGGAGGGGGGCAGCGTAGGAGAGGGAGAAGGGGAGGGGACGCGCATGCGCTCGAGCTCATCGCGGCGTTGCGCAGGAGAGAATTTCGGCATGTCTAGCCCGCGTTTCAGAGGAAGAGTGGAAAGGGGGAGGGGAGAGGGGGTATGGGAGAGGGGGAGGGGAGAGGAAAAGTGGAGAGGGGGAGGGGAGAGGAAAAGTGGAGAGGGAACGTGGAGAGGGGGTATTGGAGAGGGAAAGTGGAGAGGGAAAGTGGAGAGGGTGAGTGGAGAGGAGGTGTGTGGAGAGGGTATGCGCATGCGCAGTAAGGGTGGTCACGCCGCACACCACCACCACCACCACCACCAACGGATTGAGCTCCGCCTTAAGTTACTTCGCATCTAATAAGGTCAGAGCAGTTGATAGTACTTAAGACACTTACCCATTGTGTCAGCTATGCTTCCATACGCGTGTCCGAGAACAATCCAAAACATGCTCAGAAAGCGAAGACCATGTATAAACCTGTAAGCGTATTCTTCCGAGTGTTTGTTTCTGTTGGCTTTGAATAGGTATCTGGTGTTCTTTAGTGCTGAGAAAGCGGATAAATAGTTGGAGAGATAACCTGCAAAATAAATAAAAGCAGTATGTAATTCATATAAAATGAACTCAGTCGCTTTCATGTTAAACGGGTTTTGAACCAAATTTTCAAGTAATCATCAGATGAACTCAGTATCGCAGTTTATTGCCTCCCGAATGGATTGCTGCAAAAGTTTCTTGAATCCTTGTCGCACGCTTTAAGCACTTTCTCCCTTTTCTCGTCCCGACGAATGCACTGGAAGATACAGAGACGGATGGCACAAGGGAAAGAAGTTACGTAAGCGGGCGTCAGTTCCCTTGAGCGCGTGATGAAACACGATCGCTGTGATTCATGTGCGCGTTACTGTGCAATGTTAGCAGACTGTGGAGTCTGGTGCCGGCACGTGGCGGCAGCCCATAGCAAGAAGCGCATCTGATCCAAACACCGCTCTGGATTTATGCCGGATATTGGCCAATGACATGCTGTCTGTTGTTTTACGTCAAACAGCAGGTGCCGGCAGCACTGAATAGTGTGAGCACATGCCCCTGTATGAAATGAGGATGCCAGAGAAAATGGAAACTTCGCGCTCCGCTTCTAAACTCGCCTTGCCACGCACGACTGCAAGATTTGGCTGAGCTGTTCATAGCAGTGTCTGCTTTCCGCAAGATGTGTTTTGTCACCAATCATGGTTCAAGACCCCTTTAAAGCATGTCTAAGAGGCATAGGTCGGCAAACTCACTCATGAGTCGACTCACTCAGACTCACTCAGATTCAGATCGAGCCGTGAGTATGAGTCTGAGTGAGTCCGGGTGAGTAATATTTTGGTGAGCTTTTGAGTCCGAGTGAGTCCGGTTGAGAAAAATTTTAGTGAGTCTGAGTCCGGGTGAGTTCGGTAGAGGGAAGTTATGGCGAGTCTGAGTCCGAGTGAGCCCTAAGCGCAAACTATATTTCATGAGTGAGTCTGAGTGAGTTCCATATTTGCCGACCTATGCTCAGAGGTTTAGTATAAACAGTCAGAAAAGAGCATCTTGAGGCGCAAAACTTACCACGTGTCGATTTCTCTCTGCTCTTTCTTGAAAACGAGTCGACGGTGGTGCTTACGATGATTATGGCTGAAAGAACTCCTAAGACACATCTGAAAAGTACGTGAAGATTGTCAGCTTGTCTATACCCATTTAAAACACTTGCAAAGGGGGAAAAATTGATTTTACAACTAACGGGGTCCCTGAGAATTACTTGTCGGTGGTGACCCACACAGCTGTGATAAATGTGGCGACGCACTACTTAACGTGCTTCACATACTGCTGCACTGAACTAAACTAGAGGCTTATAAGAACAAAGCATTTCCCATTGTAATTCCGGCAACATATTTCAATGCATCCATCCATGTTTATTGGCAGAGATCCTCTTTTTCATTATGAATCAGTAATGTCCTTTTCCAAAAATATTCCGCAGATCCCACGCCTTGTGCGAATCGGTTTCACGTGAAGCATTCATCGAGTAGTTGTCTATGCTGCATTCTTTTGGTTTGAGCCAAGCGTTACGAGGCGGATCGATGTATTTTTGTAAGTGTAGTAGTTGTGTGCACGTCGACTTCACTGGCACTTAAAGGCTAACTCATGGTCTGACGTCACGTCAGCATTGCCTTTAGGGCACAGACGTCAGTATTATTCCAACAAAGTGCACATTACGGTGCGATTATTTGAATATAGTGCGTAACTTTCGTTAACGTATTCCTCCGGGATCGAGCAGCGCTTTAATATAACTTGCTGAATAATAGAAATACAAATATAATGTTTATTACACCTTTATGAAAGCGGAGCCAACACTCACACACGACGTTAATCCGTCATGACGCCTGTATCATAGGAGTACATATGTAATGCTTATGGCTTTGTTATAAAATTAGATAGTCAGCGCTGCAACCACAATTGACGTTGCACTGACATTACGCCTGCATAGAGTCTTTCTTTAAAGCAGTTTCAGCACGTGGCGTGGCTCTGTGGTAGGATACCTGACTGCCACGCAGAATGCTTGGGTTCGATTCCTTCTGGGATCCTGATTTTTATTCTTTGTATTCGTCGGGTCATCGCTGCCGACGTCGGTTTATCTTTACACTCTCGCATTTAAACTACCAATGTCTGTTCTCGCCGTTACTGGGTCGATATAAACCATCAATCACCTATGACGCATACCGGTATACCGCGGCCCGTGGTAAACGGGTATGTGTCTGGAGGAAAGGGTGGACGACGTACGCGACAGGATTTTCATGTTATTCATGTCATGACCAGAAGGTCATATTCGTGAAACCCTCTTATGATCCCATGCCAATTTTGGTCTACACCAAGTTAGGGAGGCGATCATGAGAGCACCCAAAACGTAGGCGGCTAGATAGTTAGAAACGTAGATGCAAACTCTCAAATAGTCCGCTAAGAAAAGGTTCGCATTTAAAACGCACGTAATTTTCATGATATTTACGTGGGCAATCCGTATCACGGCCTCTTAATAGAGGTTGCTGCTGCGGTAGTTGCAGGAAAAGAGACGACCTGCTTTCCGGTCCTTCGGCGCAATGGCGTTCATGGGGTATTCGTGTTAATTCCGTATTCTCGCGTTTTATCTTTATGAGCACTTTTCGTACGTTCAATACCCGTAGAATACTCCCCGTGTCATTGTCATAATTTTATGCTATTAATCTTTTACGCTTCGATATATCGATTGATTTTAGGCCACTTTACAGCCATATTACATCAATCAGGCTGACGATGATACATCCTATCATCGTAACTCATTGGTCAGCGTTAACACTACATTATCAGCCATTGCGCCACTAAAGGAAGGAGAAAAAAAAAAACACATGAGAATTACTTGTCTACTGTGAGGTGTACAGGGGTGCTCAAAAGTTCTCAAGCCATAGGAATACGTGGAATAGCGGCCTGCGGACTTCTGACGCACCCCCCCCCCCCTTCCTGTACATAGAAAGTTTAAGCTTCAAGCACATACAGCAAGGTGTGACAGAAGGAAGCGACGACGAACGAAGACTACGACGAGAACAACACAAAAAAAACAATGGTTACGCATATATATAGTGATGCCAGGAAATGAGGCTTAATTGAGCTCGAAATTATCTATGATAGCATGCGCAGGAAATGGCACAGATACGGAAACTGAAAGACGGGATAAGCCCGTCCGAATTTTCTGTGGAGGCGAAAATGCTTGAGACCCGTGTACTTCGATTTAGGTGCACGTTAAAGAACAACAGGTGGTCTAAATTTCCGGAGCTCTCCACTAGGGCGTCTCTCATAATCATATCATGGTTTTGGGACGTTAAACCCCATGTATTGTTATTATTATTATCTACTACAGTGTCCCTCATAATCAAATCGTGGTTTCAGGACGCTAACACCCCACCACCCACCCCCCTAAAAAAAGTGATAAGCCCGTCTGACAACTGGAACTTTGTCATTTGAAATAAAAGGCGAGATATACAGTACAAACAAAAGCACAAACCTAATGAACTCATTGTGGAATAGTGCAAATAACACGCAGGGACACGGGCAAGTGAGACGACACAGGCGCTAACTTTCAACTGACGTTTATTTTTTCTCGGAAAGACAACATATATACATACAAACAATTGGTCATGCGCAATGACTCAGTCTAACAGCAAAACATAACCAACATTTCACTTTCCCACTTACAACCCTGAGAGCAGCAAACCAAGGTCCTTATCGGACAGGGATAAAAATGGGTGGCTTATGCACTTATCCATTCCACAATGCATTCGTACCAACTAGCTCGGCTTTCCTTACTAATGTACTATCTACAACCCACCGTAATGTTTGTATTTATCAGATTGGGATGTTATCGGGCATACACGTGGTCATTTCGTCTATGAGTGCATGAAACATATTTGCATGGAATATATCCGCGTTTATTGGGGGAACTCTACTTACTGACAGATATATTCTTTGTGTGCTGGTGATCGTATGTGTGCATGATGCTGTTGATTATTTCTTTTCTCTTTCATTGTTTATTAATTCAATATCAGTTTCATGATATTAAGACAAATGGCTGTAATGCTTTCCTATGTTTTCACGTCTGAATAGAAAAGACGAGACTAAAAAACACAGAGACATACCAGTGTGGTGCAGTTGTACTGAAGATTACAAAAAGCAGTAAAAAATGTAATCTGTTTTTGTGTTCGTGTGAGACCGATATAAGCCTGGCTAACACGTATATACTACTTTGCTGTTTGAAAGCAGAGAATATTTCCCGGTGTAATTAATGTTTGTACCAACACGCTCTGACACTCACGATAATGACCGAAGAAGTGGAAGATCAGTGCACCGTCTGAGGTGCTTTCATGTTCACGTAAACTAACTCTAACACCGGGGGCCGTCTTCCCAACACACAGTGTATACGCACTGGCCTTCTGTAGCGCGACCACTCCTTGAATAACATGCTATTCTCGAAAGATATACTACTGCGAAATCGTATTGTGACGATACTGGGAAGTTGCTGGATTGGATTTAGAAGAGCAGATATGTATTTTAACTTTAGGGGCGCCCATTAGTCCTAAGAAAGGTATGATGTCTGAATTGAGAAAAGAAAGCGAAGGGACATAATCGGAGGCTGAAATATATTCACACTTTGGATAACGGTATCAACGTGACAAAATGATTAGGCTAGGTACTTACATTATCACAATTTCTGTGGTATTTATGGGCTCGTTTTGGTTGGTGACACAGTTCCTTACGGTGACTTTGGCTTGTTTACCCACAACTGCAAAAGATATTGTAATACTCGATACTGAAATATTGGCGCTTGCAAAATAACAGCGACCACTCGCCGGTACAAAAATGTAAGAGTTTTTATCCTTTGAAGCTGCCCCACCAAAAAAAAAAAAAAAACAAAAAAAAATACACAAAGGGAAGTCAGAGCGTCCGCAACAGCATGAAGTCTAATGAAAAATCGGATACCTTTGTCTCCCTTGTGGGCTGTCATATTCGCCTTATCTTTTTTTTTTGAAGCAATACGCCAATTAGCCCCTCAGCGTGTGTTACTAAACAATCTTGTTGAACAGGGAATGTCGCTGGAGCCAACGTTTCGGCAAGTGGACTTGCGTTCGTCCAGGCAACAACTTGTGTTCGTGAAGCGATTTGTGGAAACGTTGGCTTCAGCGACATCCTCTCTTCAATGATTTCTAATCAGCTCAAGCCTCCATCCTCCCCTATACTATCTTGTAAGATGAGGCGTTGGCGTATAAGTAGAGAGCACCAGTCAGCTTGTCAGTCAACTTTTATTTCCTTTCAGAGTGGCAACCTACTTGAGAATACCAAATATTTGTAAAATACCGACTGACTTCGTGAAAAATTGATAGAAAGTGCTGCAGACCCATAGGAAGGCATGCATTTTCTTTCGGTAGGTGCACAAAACTTTGTGGTATAATTAGCAACCAAGCGGCAATGCTTATAAGGCAATATCAACCAATTGTTACCTAACTGTACATGCTGCAGATGCCATTTAACATGAAACAGTAGCTACTTACAAGTGTCGACAATATTTTGAAGATCTTGCTGCGTGCATTCACTTATAAAGCACGCTCCAAGACGAATTCCCGGAAGTCTTTCGTCCGTCAGATAAGCAGTGAAATTCATGACCTAAGTGTAACAAAAAGACCGACATGTCTCATTAAATCACATGTCGCCGTTAAAAAGTTCGACGTTGCAGTTTATTACAGCTAACGTCTCAAGATATTTCCGAGCAAGTCATACATATGTAAGAAAACTGCTAACCGCGGAAAGTGAAGCATTGTATGCAGCTCATAAAGAGATCCAGACGACACGGCAGAATGCACATGATGAACGCTGTATTTACACTATCCATCCTGGCCTGTTCGCGAGCTGTTTACATTGGACCACTTCCAACTTGCCCGCTTCATCGCTTTTCTGCTGAGTGTGAAACTTTTTCTTACAAAGGGAACTTCACTTTAGCTTCGAAACTATACTGAACTCCACAAAATGGAAGACGGACATCACTACACTTTGAAAGCACTCTATGTAGATAGTGGCTGTTACTGTAGTGCACAAGTTATCACTACAAAAACAAAGGAACATAAAAAAGAGGGGCGAAGCATATAAGGAAGTGCTTCAGCTCCACTAACGTGAAACCTAGGGAGGGGCGATGCACGCCGTGTGCGCCGGTGTTTCCCACAGCAAAATCGCTGCTAATGAGTAATGATACACAGAAGAAGAAGAGTCAGAAAAAGAAGGGCCTGACCGAGGTAATTCGCCACATTGTTTTGAGAAAGAGTTCTTTGATGAGGCACTAGTGGTGCCAAGCCTGAAACCGGGCATGTAAGGAAGGGTGTTTCAGCTCCATTAACGTCGTCGGAAAACTGCGTCGGAATGCAGCTTTCCCTAAGGTGCTTCTTCATCATCTCTACTTGCCCGGTTTCAGCTCTCTACGGCATGTAGAGAAGGGTGTTTCAGCTCCGCTAACTTCGTCGACTGTTTGTTGGACTAACTGTTGCCTTCTTCATTTTTAGTGGACCGGTGGCGAGTAAAGCGCCATAACTTTGCAGATACGTTTGAAGAAGTGGTGTTTCAAATAGATGACTTTACCGTAGAGATCCACGTTTTTGTCTCTGGCTTTACATAAGAAACTTGAGCGCCTTGGTTAATTTCGTCGGGGATTCTGACACCACTGCTAAGCAGGCACGTAGGCAAGGGGGAGGCCCGGGGGGCCCGGCCCCCCCCCCCCCGAAATTTGTCCAACCTTCTATATTTCCGGGCAACTTTTTCTTCTTTTTGCCATGGAAAGACTTTCTTTCGAACAATTAGGCCTCGGGCCCCCGCCGAAAAAAATTTCTGGCTACGTGCCTGCTGCTAAGTCAAACATAATGTTTTAGGCAGTAATGACGAGCCTTTAATTCATAATATGCATAGTATGGACCGGTGGCGAGTAGTGGGATTTACCCAATTTTTGTGGCGCATACCCGTTTATGATGGACCGTGACGACATGACATGCCGACCAGCAGAGACCCTAGATTGCTTCGCCCCTAAAAACGCACTCGCCCACTTCAGGTCACATGAATATACCTCATAGCGACCTCATTTCAATAACTAAATGGTGCACAAGGATATCGCTTTACCAATTGGACAACAAGGAGATTTACAGCATTTACTAGAAACATATTCGGTAAACTTAGTTAAATAGAAGAAATGCTTGTGCCTATAACTGTTCTTAGGGGTATTAGCAAATGGAATAAAAATTATGCAGCCCCGCCGCTTTGTGGGAAGCAATTATATATGCGAAAGATATTGTCGGTTGCAGCTATGGGGCATTAGTCATCGTATGGAGTTCAGCAAAGCGTTGCCAGATGGACCAAAGTGTTTGAGTAGGGCGGGTAGTTTCGTGAGTGACGCGAGCGTGAGTGCAATGACAGCATCGAGGCGACGGTAGAGACAAGCGCATACGATGGCGAACTACGTGATATTTACTCCGGTCATTCGACGCACGTTTTAGGACGTGGCGATCGTTGGGTTCTGCACTGGTATAACTGGACTGACTTAAACGAAATAAATGCGCTCTGTGACGTCACGTGTGGTTAAGCGTTATACAGTCGTGTTTACCTCTGACTATATTTTAAGATAATGCATTAAAATGTCGATGACATTTGCACCCAGCAAAGTGCAGAAACGTTTACTATTAAAACATGAAGAAACGTTTAATATCAAAACACGTGTAAAGTGCGGCTCGCACGGGAGTGACGGACGAAAGAGAAGAAGCAAACAGGACTAGAAACGTTTAAACCTACCCTGCCTTGGCTGACCACGAAGACGGTACCAAGGGCGCCCACATTTCGCAATCTCTACCTACAGGGTCCTCTTTAGGATGACAACCGTAAACCCCCCCCCTCCCCCCTCTCTTGTGGCCGAGCAACACGCCGAAGTATAATATACCTATTAAAGAAACCACGGGAGATACTTCGCACTTGACACATGCGTCAATTAGCTCGAAGAGTTGATTATTCTCTTGTACGAGAGAAATGTGGCGCACGATCACGGCACAGTAAAAAAAAAAACGCACGGGCGCACTTTTATGTTAGAAAAGGACATTTCACCTATGTTACTTGATACCTACGCTGAGTCACTGCCAATAACCACTTCTAATTACGAAAACGCCCCCTGCATCAAATTACAGTCTGAGAATGTCACGCGTCTGTAGCTTATACTGAAGATATCGATGATTTAGCCCCAATATCTCTTATTCGCGTAGTTACTAATGTCAAAATATTTTGCAGACATGCAGATATATACGCATACATCGCGGCAAGAGGAACGGTATCGGCCATGGCGTTTTCCAGCTCGCATCACTAGGCAGGTCAAAGTTCACGCGTAATAGAGAAGCAGAATGGCGAGTTGGGCAAGTTGGTTGATATTCATAGTGAAATAAAAACAGCGCGACATGTTGGACAACAGGTTGTGTTGTTTCTCTTCTCTATCTCCAACATGTTGCGCTGTTTTTATTTCACGGTAATAGAGAAGTCAGATGCCTGGCAAGCGCGAAAAGTCTCGATTCTCGTTCACTCTATAGGGCCTGGAACGTGTTTATTTTGTCAAATATCTAATATGTGAGAAATTATTATGCGCATCACGTGCTAGAATTTAAGGTACTCATCAAACGCTTGCTGTTTTTATTTCTGTTTCAGCATAGGATCAAACTGCTCGGACAAAATTTCATCCTTTTAAACGAAGTGACCTTAGTACAAGAGTGCGCACATGCATTACCTTGCGCGGATGTCAGCATATTTAAAACGATGTTTACGGTCGCTGGTAAGATAACACAAATTCATGCGCCGATTGATTGAGTATCCACTCTGCACGCAACAATTTCTTGTGCGCTAGCACAACAGAATCACTAAAGATGTTTTAGAGCATGTATTCTCACCCTTTTATGGGTAAGGCTGAATACTTCATCGAGCTCCTTGAGGAAAGACTGACCACCTTTGTTTGGCTGCACATGAATGTTACAGTATTGGGCGCGCACTCGCTCTGTGCCATCTTCGTTCTTGACGACAGTCTCGATACACTCGTCGTAAGCTCCTATGTCAGCCATAGTACCTTGGAACAAGCCGTTCGGGTATTTAGCTGTCGCATCAATAACTGAAAAAAAGAAAGACAAGAAAACGGATGGCTGCGCAAAAAAGTATGGGACAATACTCCGGTCACAGAGGATAGTGTCTATTTAGGTCGCGTCCAGATGGGTTATTATCCCTCGATCTGGAGTTGCTACCCCTTACAAGTTTCGCAAAGAGCCAATATTGGTTGCGAAAATATTGATCCTGCTTGCGCTTGATCGCAATAGAAATTCCGCCGTGTGACATGGATATTAAAGGTACTGCAACTCTACTAAGTACCCTTTGCCGGCAGAAATCAGGCACAAGTGAACAACTTGGATGAAGTTGAAGTATATACTGCATACCTCCACTAGCGCGTCTCTTGCTGCTCTGTGCCATATAGAAAACTGTCACCTGTATTCCTGCACGTTTGTGAGCTGACTGTGACAAGGAATATATGATTTTCTTGTCCCAGTGAGCAGAGTTTTGTTCAAAGCAATTGACAGCTCTTGCCGTCTTAAAGCTTAATCTTGAACGATGCAAATCAAATTCAGACAAAAACACCAATACACTTTTTTAGAATATACTGCTTTATGGCTTCCAGTCTTTCATTAAATAATATCTCACTCATGTTTATAATGATGATATTCACAAAGCAACTGCGCGCTTACCTTGCCAAATACAAACAAAAACAGTTTTGGGCTACACATACAAGGTTGACCAGCTTAAGATGGATGTGTTAGTATATGACGAAACAACGACGAGAAAGGAGCTGTGTGCATTTCCTTTCTTGTCCTTGTTAATTCGTCACTTTTCGTACACGTAGGAAAGACGGATGCAAGGGAAAGAAGTTTTCTGCACTGAACGAAAACAATAAACATTTTAAAGAGAAATAGGACGTATGAATCACAATTGCGTCATTGTACGATGCACAACTGAATTTTCCCGCCCACGAAAATACGGGTCAGTAAAAAAAAAGACGAAGATTTCTACATATTAGGCGCAGACGTTTGCGGGAAGCGCATGAGACAACGATGGCAAGAAGCTAAATACAAACATTGAGTGATAAACGCATGTACACACAAATGGATAAAGATAATAAGAGCACTCAGGGGGAACGAAACCTACAAAAATGAACCCCCCCCCCCCTGTAAAATCAGTCTCGGTTAACTACGACACACTGAAGAAAGTCGGATGTACTGAATTCTTGAGCTGAAGAAAGTAAGATTGTTTACTGAATGACTACTGATCTGCGAAGATCAGTAGCCATTCAATGTGACGCACGTTACCACATCGCTTTCGCCCGGCAAGATTCGCGCACACACGCGAGTCCGTGCCATGCCATTGGGAAATGACGAAATCGAATGGTTGGTGGTGGACACCAATCCAAACACAGCTAACGCGAGGCCGCATCGAACTCTGCCCCGGTTTTGTCCCTATAGCTGTTGGTGGCCCTGGGCGTGTTTCTCGCAGCACTGAGGGCTTCTGAATCTTTCGCAGCGAGCTTGGCGCGAATCACTTCACGTGCGACGTTAACGTTCAAGACGCAATCTTTCCGTTGCAGCTCGTGCGCGGCGGCGGCCCATGCAGGGCGATGAAGCGTACATTGTTCTACGGGCAACTGAATTGGTCATGCGTGGGCCTCGGCAAGCGTCGCGAAACACTGGAATGCGGGTGGAATGCCGGTCTGTTCAGGCGTTCGAGGTTCGCTCACGCGGTTTTCTTGATCACAAGAAGCCGCATCGTGTACGTTAGGCTTTTCAGTGCTGTGTCGTTGTAAACCCCCAGAACAATTTCGTGAACGTTTCTACTTAGAACGCTTACTTACGTCTTATCGCCCACGGTTCCAAGTTTTGAAGGGATTTCATGAACTCCAAGATTCCAAGGGTGCATTCAATCGATATGTCAGCTTGAAGAAACTTGCGAGTGATCCCGTCTCCTGCACTGGCCATGTTGGTCTTGATGAAAGTGCGGGCAGCATCCAAGAACTTCGGCTTTGGTGTCCCTTGGGTCGTAGTATCCGGGTCTGTGTTAGGCGTCCACGTTGCCAGGACATGGCGCTTTGCATAGTCGGATGATGTGGTAATACTTTCGGTTTCCGCTGGAAATTTCTCTTCTGTGGAATTCACCGTGTGCGCAAGAAGTGTGATAGTCCCTATATGCACATTGAGAACAAGCCACAAAGTCCGTGCACGCATTTTTGGCAATTAATAGTTAAGACTGCGCGATCAAATCGGCAGCTACGATGTATGTACCGTCTCACTCTGGCTTCAACCGGGCCGTACAAGCTACTGAGATATGAGTTCTCAATACCAACACTTATCGCACTCTGGGGTGTTGCGTCATGGTCGCAGCCGCTAATAACAGCGACTGCCGTGATAACAAGGTGAAAAGCGGCCAATCATGGGAGACACTTGCTTACGGAAATTTTCGCAATAAAGAATCACTCTCTTAAAGATTTGCTTTTGGAAATTTATGGAACGAAGTGGATGAGATCGGCGTACTCACACGTGCTCAGAACTCTCGCAACCAGCGGCCGCTTTCCTCTCATTTACGTAGCTCGCAACGAGCACGTCTATTTTAACGTCTATCAATGAGCACGTTCTTTTGCCTGACGAAGCTGGCGAAAGTTTTTGCCGGGCAAGAGGCAGTGGGAAGGGTTTAGTGTGCTGCGACAGGTGGAAAACCTCTTTATGCGTCGGCATTCAAAGCGACGCCCTTGAAAGCCTGAGTCTGATGAAAGTGTAACGAACTTTCCCTATTCTAAAACCAATCGTTGCCTATCGGGCTGAAGATAGCCATGCATAGCAGAGTAGTCGAACGCTGCATTTGTAATCTCCACACGGCAAATCTACCTTCCTAAGTCACAATAAAAGAAAAACAAGAAGCTGTTTTTCTGCATCTGCTCAAGTCACGTCTGCGCAGCCAGCGGCCGCTTTCCTCTCATTTACGTAGCTCGCAACGAGCACGTCTATTTTAACGTCTATCAATTGAGCACGTTCTTTTGCCTGACGAAGCTGGCGAAATTTTTTGCCGGGCAAGAGGCAGTGGGAAGGGTTTAGTGTGCTGCGGCAGGTGGAAAACCTCTTTATGCGTCGGCATTCAAAGCGACGCCCTTGAAAGCCTGAGTCTGATGAAAGTGTAACGAACTTTCCCTATTCTAAAACCAATCGTTGCCTATCGGGCTGAAGATAGCCATGCATAGCAGAGGAGTCGAACGCTGCATTTGTAATCTCCACACGGCGAATCTACCTTCCTAAGTCACAATAAAAGAAAAACAAGAAGCTCTTTTTCTGCGTCTGCTCAAGTCACGTCCGACACTTGTTTCTATTTTCATCAGCGTTGGGAAGGATGCCTCGAAACATAAAAGTAGCAATCACAATCGCTAGTGCTTTAGGTGGTGTTGATGTCATACTGTTGCCTGTTTGAGCAAGTTGCCATGAACTCAAAAGGGCAACTCGACCTTGAGCACTGGTCTTTTCATTATTCCTTATTTTTCTATCTTTCGTTTTTTTCCCTATCATATGATAAGAGCGCAGAGACATGCTTCAGGCATCCAGCACTCTATGCGTAAGGATGGGTTCATGTGCATAGTCTGGGATTTCTAGGCAGCGCTACTATCCCTTAGTGGCGTCAACAACCGTTGAATTTGGCTTTACGATACAGTGTACGAGACTTCAAGATCATGTGTGAGAGAATTCAGCAGGTTAACGCACAATTTTCCCGCTTACTCCAGATCACTGAACCACCCATTAAAAGAATGAAGCTTACGAGCTAATATCATTACTATCGTCTGAAACAAGTGATGTTTTCCGTATACAGTAATCATCGAAAGGTCTCCTATAATTACCGACAAAAATTGATGCTTTCAAAAGTATCAGCTCGCGCAGCTTATTTTCAGCAGTATACGCAAATCCCATCCCTATCACAGGTCTAAACCTACTAAATATCCCCATTTGTTCTCGTATGAACTTACAACTGCTTTAAAGCATATTAGGGCTGTGTGCGCAGAAAGTCTAGTAGTTCAGCGCTTAATAAATGGAGGCAAGAATTCCACTTTTTCGGGCTGTTTGCGAACTTTTCTGTAAGATAGATCACGACTCATATATAGGTTTCCTAGAAAATAGTGGCTCCGGCTGGCCGGCAGACTCTTTGAAGTACACCTGCAAGTCTCTAGTAAAGATGGAGAGTGCTTTCGCCTGCTCTACTCATACGTAATAGAATCCCAAGCAGTCGCCGCCAACTGTTTCACTGCTAATTTGTTATATTTATATATGGAGTCACGTATTCTTATCAGTCAATAGCGCACAACAGTTCGTACATACAGCGCTCTTTCCTTCAGTGAAAAGCTCACCTAGGAATTCCTAGATCATTTTAAGTCATCCTTATCCGCAGCCTAGGCTGCATCACCTCCGCCATTCTGAATGTTTACGTGAGTGTTTTGGTGCTTTGAATCATCGCTAGATTTCTCTTCGTGTTCCGCATATAAAGAGATTATTTATTACCAATCCGCACTGATTTCTCTCTGGCCACTCCCGTACTTCAGAGATGATATGTTGACACTATATTTACCGCGACCTCAGCAAAGCTTTTCACGTAGTCGACCACTGTAAGACCTTTTGATTGACCTTACGCACTTTGAATTTGACTCTTCAAATGTCAATGACTTGCACAAGGACCTTTTTGAAAGATCAAGTGATGTTAACGTAAATGGCCAAACGTCTTGAAGGATACGCATTAAGCTCACTCCTTTCAATATGTTTAATAGTTGTCATGGATTCCGGCAGACTAGAGTCAATGCATGGATGCGGTGCACACACAACACACATTTATAATTTACACTTGAACATTGTGTACGCCATATAGAGCAAAAAAGAAGCCCATCTGTCAATTCTGTATAATAAAGTCTTAGAATGAATGAATGAATGAATGAATGAATGAATGAATGAATGAATGAATGAATGAATGAATGAATGAATGAATGAATGAATGAATGCACAACTTTATTTGTCCCTCGTTAACGGGAAGGGGGCAATGGGACAGAGGGTGGAAGCTTGCGCACTCTCAGTGCCTCACCGTCGCGTCAACTCGACTTCAGGGGCGTAGCCAGAAATTTTTTTCGGGGGGGGGGGGTTTCAACCATACTTTATGTATGTTCGTGCGTGCGTTTGTATGTGTGCGTGTACATATACGCAAGCAAAACTGAAAAATTTCGCGGGGGGTTTGAACCCCCCCAACCCCCCCCCTTGGCTACGCCCCTGCTCGACTTCGTGTCGCATGACTTGTTGTCATGTTGAGGGTACTTGCATCACTGCTTCGACGATACCTGTGATGGATGGACTTGCAGAATGATGGCGCTGATGTCAATGCAACGTGACTAGAACACTCAGGCCTCGGGCATAATACACTCACCTAACTCCCGTGGGTACGCTTTACGGAGCGTATCCATGGGCGTGGCATCATGGCGAGCTACTGTCACCAGTTCGTTGATGTGACCACTGCGTGGTTGTGCTCGCTCAGTTCACGAATCGTAGACATGTAAGCTGGGACACGGCGTTCACCGGACTACTGCTCACTGTAACCCGCAAAAAACCCACGCTGCTTCAGGCTATCGTCTTCGCCTTTTGAGCTCACACTAGCTCCGTTCCTTCCTTCTGCTCTCCTCCTCCTTTGTTGACCACATAGCTCCTCGTTCATATTTTGTCATTTTTCTTCGTTCTGTCTTGGTTATTTAGTTTTCTTTTATTGCGATAGCAATTATATGGACGCTCATGACGAGTTTCTGCTATCGCCGTCATGTCCTGTACAAAGTCCAAATTGATAACATTGCCCCATGCATCGTATGTTCTGTTGCGGGCATAGGTCGGCAAAAAATTGGAGCTCACTCAGACTCACTCAAGATATATTTTGCACTGATGGTTTACTCGGACTCAGGCTCACCAAAATTTTCCTCAACCGGACTCACTGGGACTCAGACTCACGAAATTTTTTCTCAACCGGACTCACTCAGACTCAAACTCACCAACATATTACTCAGCCGCACTCAGACTCAAGCTCACGGCTTCACTTGAGTCTGAGTGAGCCTGAGTAAGTCGGCTCATGAGTCAGTTGGCGTAAAATTAGCTTTTTCGATCATGATGTCAATCCTCTTTGATGCCAATACCTCACATAATCGGTGCTCTACGATACGCATTTTGATCTTCTACCTTCAAATACGAGTTATCATATATCATATATCATCATTATCATATACCAATCCAGTGAGGACATTTTTACGAAGTACGCGACTCACACGAGATATTTTGATCAAGGACATCCCATGAAAGAGTTTGCGGGAGGAGGTCAAGGCACTCCTTCCCCCAACTCACGCCTTTTTATCAATAAATATTGAGGTGGCTCATGAACGCCAGTGTGCTGAGATATTTGTGAATAGACTTGATTATAAACGTAAGCCAATGTAAGGCTGATAATATTGCTGAAGATGAGTAGATAGGACCGTAAGTCGGCAACAAAAGCTGGAGCTCACTCGGACTCACTCACGAAAGATATTTGGCGCTTAGGGCACACTCGGACTCAGACTCACCAATATTTTGCTCCGCTGGACTCACTCGGACTCAGATTCAGTAAAATTTTCTTCAACCG
Organism: Rhipicephalus sanguineus; assembly: GCF_013339695.2. Taxonomy (NCBI): domain Eukaryota; kingdom Metazoa; phylum Arthropoda; class Arachnida; order Ixodida; family Ixodidae; genus Rhipicephalus; species Rhipicephalus sanguineus. The sequence continues at coordinate 204,639,785 of NC_051176.1, read as the reverse complement.
GACTCACTCGGACTCAAACTCACATAAATATTACTCACCCGGACTCACTCAGACTCAGACTCACGGCCCGATCTGAGTCTGAGTAAGTCTGGGTGAGTCGACACATGAGTGAGTTTGCCGACCTATGGTTGCGAGTAAAAAGTGCGCAAGCGGTGTCGACGAACGCGGCTGAAGCAGCGATCAATCGAGCCGGCCCATCTTCGTCGCTCGGAGGGCGCATGCGATAACATCGCTCGGGAGGCCTGCCGTCGAAGCAGAGAGGAAACGCCTCCGATCATGAAAAGACGCGAGGGTGGGGAGGGGGAGGGGTGTCGCTCGAGCAGCAACTTTGAACTTTGATTCTAAGGACGCGGTCGCGCGCGCTATCTCAGCTGCCATCAGCGGGCCCGGGCGGCTCGTATACCCTTCTACGTGCTGCGCTCGCTATGCGAAGAGACTGAGCGGAAAAAGCACCTCTGCCTGGAGCAACCGTATTATCTTACACCAGCGTTTTGTAGAGTTACGCGAGATCGGATTCAAAAGCGTTAGCTGCCAGCCTCACTCATTTGGTATAACAGTGCAATTTGTTGCTATCGCATTCATTGCTTCGCCCTTGCGGTGAAACTGTGACATTTTTTGATCGGGTGAATTCTCTCATCTACTGTCTCCTTCTCTGTTCTATACTTCTTCCTTTGGACCTGTGTTGAACCTGTCTTCCCTTAGGCGTGCGTTGCTCTTCTTCTTCATTAGCTATTTTGGTTTCTTTTTTTTTTCTTATGTCCCTTCATAAATTCCCCGCAACGTTTTTCTTTTAGCCTTCTGTTTTCTTAGCTTAACTATGGCAATGATTGTAATAATGACTCCTTTTTTCTAACGGTCCGCACCCACTATGGGTGATGCACCATGCATCGGGTAGTATTATTGCATAAATAAGAATAATAAAAATAAGAAGTGTCGTTTCACTCACAATTCCTTTTTTTTAACAGCGAAGCTGTTTAAGCAGGCCGTAAAAACTTGAGTGTGTACAAATATGTTAAAAAAGCCATCATCATCATGAACGAGCATGTGCCACAGAAATTGGGATAATCCCACTAGTCACCGCTGGTCCACTAAATATGAAGGCAACAGACGGGTGGCAAACACCAATTAAGATTTCTAGACGGGCGTAACCAGTAATTGAGAAAAGCTTTATTAAACTGTCAGGATTAACGTAGTGATAAACACCGTGGCCGCACGCTTCAGCTTCGCTGAAGCATCTGTACGGAGTGCTTCGGTGGTATATACAACGAGGGAATGCTACGGAACGGGAAAGGCAACGGCGGCTGCGAGAAGACCTCGAAGCGTTGGAAGCCCTCCACGAACGACGACGTGCCTGTAGATCTATGGGAGGTGCGAGTTTCTGTCTCTGGAGTTGTCGTGTCCGTGACTGTGTGTGGTTTAACTCAAACCTCTCCGCGCGGAGAAGCAACCTAGAAGCAACCTATCATCACCTAGCTAAAGCCTAGCAACAACCTAGAAACAACCAGATTAGACTACACAATCGTCCAGCTTCGCTGTTTCAAGCCTTGCGAGACTTAGTGGAAGCTTCACAATGTCTTTTTTTTTTCTGTATGTCGTCGACATTAGGATTTCTCAGGAAGATTCTACTGCCGATAAATGTCGCACCCAGCAATCCGACTTGCTTTATTTTAATGACTAGTGCAAAAAATAACTTTTTCTTAAGTACTGCGATGACCAAAGTTATGACTCACTCATCAAACATCTAGCAAGCAACAGCCAATCCTGTTGTTGTTGAAGAGGCCGGATGCAGTATGCGAAACACACGTCAGAGTTGTCCAGTCGAAGGGCAGTAGAAAGCTGCTGAAGAGCCTTCGACGTCGCTGTGTAAAGAATATGTCTGTATAGTCTGTAGGTACCTCAGAGTAACAGCGAAGTATTTCGAATAGGTGAGATTGGGCCAATCGGAATATCGCCAAAGCACGCAGTTCAAGCTTGTTGAGTACTTCACGAAATGAAGTTTAATAATTTCTGGGCTTTTACGCACCAAAAGAACGGTATCATTATGAAGCACGCTGTAGTGGGGGACCCCCGCTTAATTTGACTCCCTGGGGCTCTTTAACGTAGACGGTTGTTCTTGTATTTCGCCCCCATCGAAATCCGGCCGCCGTGACCGGGAATCGAACGCGCGTCCTCGAGCTTAACAACGCGACACCTTGCCGGCTAAGGCTACCTCGGCGGGTCGCGAATTACGAGAGAAAAAAAAAAGGTGTATAGAAACTTGTGTGCTTTGGGAGTTGTAACTGAAGTAGCACCTTCAGAAACTTCCGGCAGCATTAATAATAAATAATGTCAGCATTTCCTCTATATAAAACAACTGCGCTGAATCATAGCACTACGAAGTGCTTAGTCGGCCGATGTGCAGTTCATGCGATAAATTTGATTAAGAGTTTTCTGGTCTGCTTGCGGCTTCAGGGGCAACTAGTGTGCTTCAATAAGTAGCGGAACGGAATAAGTCGGAGAGCGACACGATGGTAACGTTCCAGGGGCTCAATGTGCAAAACTCTATTTTCGAAAATGATCTTTGCTAGTGGCTGTCCGTCTTCGCTAATGATATGCCCAGCGTCAGGATTGGCTGACATTTTGTCTTAAAGCTAAGCGGGAAGGGATGGCACGGGAGAAGAAGGTATGTCACGCGCGCCTCATGACCTTGAGCACATTTTTTTGCGCATGCGGCCAAGTGGCTGCCTCCCGCGGCCGCCACAGTAACTACAGAGCGCGCCATGTTCAAATCAGCCAATGGCGTGGAACTTGAGTCAATGACGCAGTGATTTTGAGTAAATGGCATCATTTGTCGAGAGCAGAGGAAGCGATTTTTAGCTGACTTTGAGAATTTATTATAAATCCCACGCCGCGTGCCTCGCTATAATGTTTGGCTCGCGTGTTCTCGGGAGCCTCGACTACCGATCGGCAGCGTTTTCTGACCATGTTGGAAAAGTGTTGCAGGGCCCCTTTAAAAAATCCTAGCGTAAGTTGCTTGCTTGAATTGGGGCCTTGCTGTGACAACAAACCATGCATATGTGGCACATTAAGGACTGGTCCAGGCACGGTCTTGATACACCCGCGGTCTAGCCGTTTGGACCCGTCCGGCATCATACCAGTCGAGCCTGCCTCATACTGGAGAAAGGACGGTGGTTTGGTGCTGCACAGATTTAGCAGCTGGTCGCCATGAAATTCGATTATTGACAAATCATGCCAAGGTATACCATTGCTATCATGCTCATTGTATTGGCGTCTCGCGAATGTACATACATTTGGCCTACGGTTTGACGCGCGCGTTGTGCGTACAGTTCCAGCCAACTTAGCAGATGAAACTTGCCGACCATCTCTTTCCAAGCCCTCTTAAGTCCCATTATTAAATTAGAAAAAAACAACAACAGAAAGTTGGTACTTCCTAGGTTCCGATTTCGAACCATGCGTTTAGGAGGTCCCTCTCCAGTTGTAGCTGAGAGACGTGCTTTTACATGTCTTTTCGAGACGTGAATTTACATGTCTTTTCGAGCGCCTCAGTGTTTCCAACTATAGTGGGCTAGCGCTTTCATCTCGGTTCCGTCTTCACAAGACACGCTTCTCCAAAGTATCGGCTTGAATTTTACACTTCCAGCGTTTCTTTCCTTCTGTGCTCCCGTATTGACTGGTATTTAGCAAGAGGAGCGTCTTTAATGTGGTATGTAATTTCCTACGCGAGACAAAAAGAACTGCATGTTAAATTTATCTTATTTAATTTTTCTTTTCAGTTCACATTCTTTTCTTTTTTTCAGCATTTAAGAGTAATTACATAGTCTATCATCTGGTTAACATTTAACATTTTCTTGACAATGCTTCATTAAGTGTATATTGTTTCTTTTTTTTTCGCTTTTTTTCACTCTGTTTTCTAAGGCTATGTACCACCCTAAATCATGGCCGATCTCTCAGCGTGGGTTGCACCAGGACACCCAGGAAACAAACAACCAAAACCTGCTGCATGATTGGTGGTTTTCGTAGTACACATCATAATCTCGCTTTCATGCACTGCCTGTATTCCCAAGTGACTATAGCTCGCAGTGCCCTCGCTGCGGGGAGACGTGCAATCTAGAGCGCATGCTCTGGAGGCGCCCCTCGTGACGTGGGGGCAGGGACCTCGCAGAACTAAAATGAAGCTCGGCCCTCAAGAGCTCCATTTAGGGGACGTTCCCCCAAATCATGTGAAGGGGGGCGCCAATTCTGCCTCATACCTGTACTAAGTCGGACTTTTCACGTCGTTTTTAATCCGCAGGGTAATGGCTGAGCGTGCTTCTTGGCGATAATGGCGACCATGGATACCTTATGTTGCATTCAAAGAACTGCCAAGTTCCGACTTTGACCCCCGGAAAGCCCGGGACCAATGGCAGGCCGTTCTGAGACGCACGTGTCGCTTCGTTTTCATTTTTGCATTCATGGCGGTGCGTGTTTTCTTTCGCACTTGACGAACGGAGGGGTGTGTGGGGGGGGGGGGGGGGGGGGCGTTGCTAATGCGTCCCCGGTAATGGAGAACCTTGACCTCCCCCTAATGGAGAAACCTGCGCACGCCTATGCCTGACGCCTTCCGTTTGTTAAGAAGGTGTGAGCGTAAAGGATCTCGTGTATCTATAGCTACCCAACATCCAAAACGAAACAAAAGTGAATGAGACCGTACCGAGAGTAATTGCGCAGTCAACACACGACGCGTGTTTATACTCGTTCACAAACGACTCGAATATTCTTTAATGTTCGGTTTTTGCTCCTTCGTGTTCACGAGGTCTGTGTCCTTTATCGTACACGGAAGTTTTCGCATAATGTTGATTTGTTTTCCTCTACAAACGCGGTGAGCTTTTTCTTCTTTTCGATTCGGCATCAAAAACATCTTCTCCAGACGACCCACTGGTGCTTCGCAGGCAAGATAGATCGTAAGGCTTAGAAGGGACGATGTCACAAACACGGCAAACGTTTGGAGCACCTAGAAAATAAAATAAAATAAACACTTGAGAAAAATTTGGCCTTGAAGGTAAGATATACAGCAAAGCAAAGCGAAAAGAACACACAGGCAGAATGGAAACCATGACGCGTGCCCTAAAATAAAAATTAAAAGAAGCTTAATGAATAATTCAAACATGAAATTAGAGTGGTAAAGCTTATGCGGTTTCCATACGGGAGGTTTCTTTTTAAAAGCAATCTGTGCTACTAATCTCTTAACGCGTCTAAATAGATTGTACAGTTACGCAGTTTAATGTGTACGTGTCTCGCGTTGGTCTTTCAAATAAAAGTGAGAAGGCTTAAACGCTTCGGTGGGAAAAGGCGCAGTCGAAGCATAATAACGTAGTGATAGAGCTTGAAAGGGGACAAACTGTGATTGCGCGAAACGTGGGAAGATCGTATGATTTCTTTGCCACTTGTGCTTGCCACGCTAGGTGCAATTAATTACGATTATTACGAGGCACACGCGTGCCCCATTGCCAGGCCACTAGCGAGTCCATTTTATTTATTTCCCATTTCGTGTTTCTTGAGAGGTCTGGGCGGCTGTATGCCTATATTATTACCATGATCGACAGGTCGTGGGTGGCGTGTGATAAGCGAAAAATAGAAGCTGAGCAAAAGGAATTTTGCCGCAATAATCTATTACACGCCGCAGGTGGTCTGTCTTGCTTCCTAAGTTTGGTCTGTTCGGGACATTATTGGCAGTCCTAATTAAAAAAAAAAGATTTTATTGATACTTTGACGATGCGTTCTGCTTTTTTATTTACTGTCTGTTTGCTGATAAATACCATATTTATTCGAAAATACGTCGAGTACGATTATGGGTCGACCGATATATATAGCGCTCTCCGGGAAATAAAAAAAGAATAATCGAATATAGGTCGACCCATCTTTTTTGAGAAACCAATGGCGTTTCAGATTTTCGCGAGCAAACGGATGACCTTTGAGATCTGTATTTGAAATTAGAAGACGGTACATATGACGTATTTAACGCACTTAGCACAAATGAAACCGTCGAGATTTGTGTTTGTTGTCCAGAGCTATCGCGTTGGCGTGGGATCATCATCGTCATCATCGGATGTGCTTCTGTGCTGCCCGCGGTCCGAATGCATTGTCTTTGGGTTTCTTGTGTTTGTGAGTCGTCGTGGCAGTGTGCTGCGTGTGTTTAGTGATTGAGCGCCTTCAACTGTTGGCGAGAACGAAAGGGCATACAGTGATTATGGTTTTGTAAATGACACCATTCTCATTTCCACCGTTTTATTGGTTGACAAAAGATCTTGGCTGAGTGTGCCGGCGTGTGCAGCTGCGGTCGCTGAGTCTGAACTGTATGCAACAATCATGAAGATCTGAGAACACTTTGATTAGAGTTCCTAATGCTATTTTTTATTTTCGTGGTGTATAAATTTACTACAAATGCACATATGTAATGTACCAGTGTAGCTGGCGCTGTTAAAAAATAGCGGGCGCCGCAGCGGAACTCTATTATCTCGGTACTTTTGATAACTTTGATCAGGAATATAGGTCGAGTTTCTTTGGTCACGAATATAGCAGGATAATCATTATGGGTAACATTTCCGAAAAAAAAAAGGTTGACCTGTATTCGAATGAATGAGGTAAGTCTTCGTTCAAGCTAAGTATTAACTTTACAGTAATTTCGAAGATTTACTACTTTCAAGACGGGTATGTGAATTCGAATATACACATTTACTCGACTAACGGCAATTATTAAGTTGCATTTCTTAGTATTGCATGAATATTCCGCATACGGCAAGAACAACCACCGCATGTGAACCATGCATGTTCTTCAGATAAGCTGTTCCTTTTATGACGTAATTAATCTTTCTTGTGACATAAATCGAATGAGTGCTTGTTTTTCACTGGCGCAAAGCGCCCTAATGGCTTACAAGCATCGACTATGTAAGAAAATTTCAGTGTCTACCACTAAATCTAATTAGAAAACTTCATTGTTCAAAGTGCATCCGAAATTGACGCCGGGCATGAATGCAGAGAGGAAGAAATCTGCAGCTTACCAAGGTAAAGTGAGAGTAGAATATCCGCTCTCGAGCTATGTTTGACTTGATGAAGAACAACGGTACGTGAACGATATATATTCCAAAGCATAGGCGACTGAGAGGAACAAACGCCCTCCAGGATAGAAAATTCCAGAGGACACCTGCAAGAAAAGAGAATACAACGCAAGCGGCTTTTCTAATGATTATAGTGTGTACCTAGAGCATATGCTCTGGCGATGCTCCTCGTTACTGGGCAGTGAACAAGCCGACCCAGCCAAGTGGAGCTCCGCCATCAGAAGCCCCAACAAGGGGGATCAGCTTTGGGCCGTCCAGAGAGCCCACGATGCGGCGGTCAGGCTAAGCCTGCCCGTCCCAACGTGGGAGAAGCCCACTGCGCGCTAGTCGCGTCTCTCAGGACTATATTTAATAAAGTTCCACCATCCATCCATAGTGTGTACCAAAAGTTAACCTGCGACATATTCAGCATGCTGAAAAATAACTATACCGACTGGCTTTCTCAGTGGCCCATCACAGCCTCTCGTGCAAATAATGTGAGAATCCGAGATTGTAGGGTCCACTGATGACAACTCGAGATGTCGCCATGAATCACAATGGTGTGAAGGGAATGCGTTTTTCTAAACCTAAATTTCGCATAAACGGGGGACGACTACTTTCTATGTCGTGAAAGAGCTCGCTACTCCTGAATGCCGATGCAATAATAAGACTACCAACAACGTAATGTTTGTGGTGTCACATATTCTGATTCGGTTGCATATGCTTTTGTGAAGTTTACGGACGGCACGTGTTAGCAGAGTAACGCCGGGCGGTATGCGGCCGGAATTCTTCCGTAGTATGTTGCCACCAATTTTGGACGGATAATAGTTCAAAGAGAGCAACAGGCAAACACAAACTTTTTGGTAACGCACACACAAAAGAAAAACACATGGAAATCGTACGCCCCTGGCTGAGATATTTCGTGTCAAAATTAACTCTGTGGAAGCTCTAAAAATTGCATGTACCAGTGCCCGTGAGTTTGTTGTACAGTTGAAACCCGCGATAACGAAATCCCCAGGGGAACGAAATTCTCACCGCAACGAAATATTTTCGGAGCACCGGCGAACGCCCATAGGGGTCAATGCATTTCGTAACTCGCGACTACGAAATACATTCATACCGCAGTTCCCCATTAACGAAATTTTTGAAACACGAGTGCGCAAAGAATCCACTCTCGCATCATTATAACTACATTCGAAAACTGCTGAAATGCATTCATGCTACACTTACGTTGTGCAAAACTATCGCTACAGCGCACTTGAGAAGCAGTCGCCATCATTGTTTACAAAGAAACAAAGCTGGCGACAATAATGATGAAGATGGCTTGCCGAAACACCTGCTTGTTATCGCGGACTGCGTAGCCAAATCCCTCTTCCTCATGGAGTTTCGTTCGTTGGCTTGGCTCTGTGCTTAGCGTTGTCGGCTTTGCGCGCACATGGTCGCGTGTGTGGAGCCATTTTTGGAGCGTTTGCTTGGTCGCTTGGTGTAACATGAACTGTGTGTTGCGATTGCTTTGTCCGATTTCGCTGCCTGCGAAGATGCCGCCTCCTATAAAAAAGCGGAAGTTCATCACGCTGTAAGATAAGGCTGCGATCATCAGTGAGGTGGAAAAGGGCAGGAAAAAAATGGACATCGCCGAAGAATTCGGCGCTGCCTGCAGCTCGCTGTCGACGATTCTGCGCTGATCTGCGCTGATCCAGCGGAGCCGGAAGAAGGTTCGCCGGTAGGCGCACTTGATGGCGGTACTGGTGAAAGCGCAGTGCCGCCGTCACTGACCTAGAGTACCCCTTGCATGGGGCGAACTTTGTGCCGCGGCAAACGAGATTTCCGATCGAGAGGCATGAAATTGCTGCATGGTAAGGCCTGCCAAAGCAAACTCATTGACTTTTTGGAAATAAAATGTGTTTTTTTTTGTAAATTCGATGTCTTTTCTGCCGCCTTCTCGCGCCAACGAAATTCCCGCAAGAGCGAAATTTTGTGCTTTCCCTGCCGACTTCGCTATTGCGGGTTTCAACTGTATACATAGCACGCTACGCATGGGTAATCATTGCCAGATCTCGAAGCTAGTGAAGTGGTAAAATGTTTTGCTATTTGATCCCTCCGGCACAATTTACATAAAGCGTGCACAGCCTCTGGCAATGTGGCTCTAAAACCAATTTATATTCTTCTACAGGTAGGGAACGTACAACACCAGCCACGGTGGTCTATTGGTTATGGTGCTCGACTGCTGACCCGAAGGTCTCGGGATCGAATCCCGGCTGCACAGCCGCATTTCGATGGAGACGAAAATGCTAGAGGCTCGTGTACTTAGATTTAGGTGCACGTTAAGGAACCCCAGATGGTCGAAATTTCCGGAGCCCTCCACTACGGCGTTCCTCGTAATCATATCGTGGTTTCGGGACGTTAAACCCCAAATATTATTATTAAGGAACGTACAACGGCTTCGTACGTAAACCATTGTAGGGTACTCTAATCTTTTTTTTTCTGTCTGATGCGAAGTTTCAAATCATCTTTCAGAATACCGTTAAGCTTAAAAATTATTCTTCGCGCTGTAAACAACGGCTGCGTGTACATCGTATTACTTGGAAGACAAGAAGTAGCGTACATATATGACGAAGGATTGTGAAATACAACGCAACAAACATAACACCGGCATTTCAGCACCGTTGTTCGTTTTTTGTGGCCTATTTGTAATCTTTCTAAAAAAGGAATCAGCTGTTCCAGTTCTCGATACTTTTGTTTCTTAACATGGTGTTGGTAACGTTCACAGCCCAAACATCATTTGTTACGACATACCGGAGGCCCCGTGATCGTAAGCTTTGACTGTTAATTGCAAATAAAGCTATTGGAGGCCCTAATGAAAGCATGTTGGTATACATACTTAGTGCAACCACAGTTAAAGGCTTAAAACACGCGTCATCGAACTCGCTTTAGTTGTAGTAATGTGCAGTTAAGAAGCAGGCGCTCAAACCTATTGCGCAGTATTCCAGCCTCTTATTGTTTTCAGTAATTGTCAGCAAGAAGTGAAACGTGTATATTGAAACTAGTACAATTAGAAAGCAACTCGCCAAATTGTTGAAGAAAATTAGTTTTCGCAATGATGCCATAGCGTTCTTACCTCCTCTTCTTGTTGAGCAAGCGAATACTGTCCAGCCGATGCAAAACGACCACATCAGCCTGTCGATGAACGCTAGTGGAATTTTTATCCATTCCCCGGGTGGACCACGGCCACGGTTCCAGTCATATTTCAGGAACACAGTTGCGAGTGCGCAGGTGAGCGTTAGGCACCACATTCCAATCTGCTTCATCTTGAGGAAAAATACGACATAAAACATCGCACCTTTCGGTTTTCACCAACAATTTACTGAGAAATATATTCCTTGCTAAAAAGAGCAACACAATGTAATATAAAAGCAGGCTGTCCACGTGCTGTCTATAAACCATAATTCAGGTGGGTTCTACGGATATATGAACAGTGACTAAATTGTTTGATGAACGCAAAGAAAAATCTGCTTGTTTCTGTAAATATTCCTAATCGGCTCCAGTGCAGCTTATTTTACTAGCTACGAGCCACAGCTGTCTCTTACTGTATCAACTATGCAAGCGAGGATAAAAAAAAAAGGACAACGTGCAATGGACAAAAAAAAAAGTGTGAGTGATTTGGCCTCGTGCAGAATAATGATTGCTGTTGGCCCTTTTTGCTAAAAGACAAAACGCGATAAAATTTAAGGACCAGGGTGTGTAACACTTTATATATGTATATTCGTTTACCTGTGATATCTTGACTTGGCCGTATTTCTTCAACAAAAAGTACGTCACACATCCGGCGAAGTAGCACATGCCATGATAAAAAGGCAGGACGTACACGTAGTTTAGAGTGTCCAGAAGAATGCTGAGGAAGAGGACGTTATGTTATTACCTAGATACTCGAATAAGGTGTACGACACAAATAGTATTTCTCGGAGTGTTCGCTCACCATAAAAAAAAAATAAAGACGTGCTTGTGCGCCAAACTATCCGCCAAGCGTAGTGAAATAGCAAGTGCCGTATTGTGTCGGCGGGCTGATTTAAGGGATACTTGTTCTGAATGTTACGTTTCGAAAAACAATACAAGTCTTCCACGTCAAATGAAAAATGGGCAATTTAAAGAGCTGCTGCTTAGGTAATGCAGGAATTTTCTTAAATTATAGGCTATATCATAAACTGTATCCTAATACCACAGGCATTAGACTACACAACATCAGAAGCTGTACGTCATTTATCTCAGGTAAGACTGGAAAGCGAAGCTAAAGACCTCATAACTAACGCTTTTTCGCACTGCAAAGTAAAGATGATATTTAGGGTACTCTGAGCGCAAACATCAACCATCGAGACTTATAGGACAATTCCAATTGAGGAAACTTGCGAACAAATAACTGCCGTGCCTCTGCTTCAACATGCGCAGCCAGGGGCATAGGAACCATTACGAGTCCTCCCTTCGGGCTCCATCAGACAGGTTTACTTTCCAGTCTTGCCGTCAAATGCAGAAAACCATGGATGTTGACGTTTCCAGTACCCAAAGACTCACTTTTCTTGTGATGAATGACAAATACTCACCGTAAGTGCACTCATCGCCATTCATTTCGTCCTGACGAAACAGTAACAGCTCCATCGTGACGTTGATAAACGTTAGCCGGTGTTTCTCGATGTATGTCGTTGAATTGATACATACCCTCTATTTACTGTCAGTGACTGAAGCATGCCAGTTAAGTTTTCGCACTATTCTCCCGGTGAGCAAAGAAGTGTAGCTGCGTCGTGAAGTGTGAAACCGTTTCCAATTTTCGAAAACCAAAACAAGCTTAGTACTTTCAAAGCTTCTTTTTTTCGGTATGTGGAAAACACAAGAAACCAACTGATAATTAAGCAAAGGGAAGCACGTGGCACATTTGTTGCAAATTAAATGCAAATTAAATGTCACATTTGTAGCATGCTTGATATTCTTAATAATGCACAAGAGAATTTAACGCGAAATGAAGCTAGCCTGCCTCCCGGGAGAGCTGAATCCACAATCTCGACATTACGCACGCGATATTCATTTAGGTACGGCGGCAGCGAAAAGATGCCGCCACATAGGTTCTTTCCTTTATTTGATCCTGAACTCACGGCCAACTGTATGGTTCTGAACTCTTTCAATTTTGATTTTTTTTTTCAATTTCGACTCAAGTCTGTACATATGTCCCTGATATCGCAAACGCGAATGGTTGAGATTCATAAGTCCAAAGCTTCAATTTGCGCCAGCTGTTTTAGCGCGATAGCGTTAAAGAGCTCGTTTCCCAGAAATTCCGACGTCGGTGTCGGTGTAGGCGTCGTTGGTTGTCAGCGAAAGATCAGCGTTGTCCATGACCAAAGAAGCGAGAAAGATGCAAATAAAATAAATAATAAAAATCTTAGGCTCGAGTGACATTGACAATCTAACTCGGGCCGTCTACGTAGAAAGCAGGCGTTCTACCACAGAGCGACGCGACTACTTGAAACTGCTTCGGAAAAAAATACACTATATGAATGTCATGTAGCCGGAGGAGTCTCCTTAACGCATGTAATATTGCGTGCCAGAAGCGTAGGATCGCACCAGGCGTCAAAACGCGTTAATTGCGTAACTAGCGGGTGTTTTGAAATCCCACTCATTTAAAGCGCCCAGGCATATTTAATCATCATAATCAGCAAAAGCATCAATCAACAAAGTGGGCAGCTGCATAGGTTCGCGTCTTGCCTTACGGACGCGTAGTGGGCCCTTCGTTGATTCGCAAAAAGATGAATTATGGCGTAGTGAGCACAGCGCAAGTGTACTTGCAGCAGGTATTTTAGGGTAGCATGAAGCGGCCAATGTTACGCGCACAGACGTTCGTTTCCTTGCGGCGCGGTTGAGGCATGCACCGAGAACCGAAGCTAGGCTAGCAGTTGAGAAGGCGATGCGCACGGGGCCCGATTACGCTATCGCGTTCTACTCTTCATGGCGAAGCTCAAGCGTCCTCCAAGTTTTTGAACTTTCCTTCCTGTTTTTAAGGCCAGGCCTTGTTATTTTACCCAAGAACAGGATATTCGTAGTACTGGCGTTTATTATTCAAATGGTCTTCTTACAACGTTTTTGCGTTGAATGAATATTTACCTGATGTCTGCCACAATCGGGGTCATGAAAGGAGGGTAAGGTGTATTGACAACCTGCCAGGCTGTCACTGAACAACACAGCAGGCTGAAGCTAAAAAAGGCCGCAATTAAGGCCCAGAAGTGTCTGAAAGAAAATACCAAGAATATAAACTACCTATACCGGTCGTCCTTATCAGATGGTACTTTCTTTTTTTGTAAGTACATGTTTAATAGCAAGACTATAAAGCAGATTACTGTGCAATAGTACTGTGAAAGAGTAGCGCGAAAAATACTGCATTTGGATACAGGAAACACTGTCCATGCCTTTAACTGTTGTGGGAATACGCAAGGATATAAGCGTGAAGGGCGCAATATATACTTTAAACGCACTGCAACACTCGCTGTGACGTATCGAAGTATTTCAGGCTCAGATTTCAGGTTTAGTAACCGATTTCACATTGTTACAAACTGCACGAACTGCGTTCACTTTTGAAAATTTAGGCTAAAGCAAAGCGAGAAGCGTTGAACCAGCAAATATTTTGTTTTACTTCAGTACTGCGAAAAATAAGTGTCTTAAAACTGTCGCCGTCAATTGAAGGAGTCTTATTCACTCCGTTACTTACCTTTTAAGTATTAGGATAGTTGGCAAAGCCCAAATAAATAATTGAAAGTCTGCTGCAACGAACCACAGGTGGCCAAACATCCCCTGCGTGAGGAAAAAAGCACACTCATGTAAAGCTTCTATCCTAGGTGCTTAATAGTCTTTAAGAAGTAAACATATCAGATTCAGCATTTCACTGCTTTAAAGGTGAATGAACATAAGATGGAGGACACGCTGCAGTTATTCAGTGCCATATGCTCACCACTACTTCTTCAACTGTGAGTTGCCTTTTAATGCTTATTGCCACTGCTTGTGGTGTAGGATTTGCAAGGGTAAAGCAATATTTTTGGTTTGTTCCTGCGCAGCGTGTCGGGCGATTTCGCAGAGATAGTACTGACACTCACTTACTGCATAATTAATATAGCAAGCATTTTGGTGCTATTCGAAATTTCGCTGTAGGGTTTATACGCAGCGAAATATCGCTTTAGAGCTTCGTCAAGTGTACCCATTGCGCGTTTGTGAGCATGTATTTTGATCTAGTCACTGTTTCTGACGGCTGGGTCTCATAGTGTAAACGCCTACGAATAAAAATTGGTATCTTAATTCAGTTCCTGTCGCATTGCTAGAGCTCATCCGCGTAACTTCCTCTTCTGGTGCTTCTGTTTTGCACTAGCGTATTACATGTGCGCCATGGTATTCAGTCTGAACAGTCACTTACGCTACTATAGCGACTACAAAGGCACGAGAATCCTGTGAAAATGTTCACTGAAAACATTTTGTTTCTGATGCTGTCACTTGAAATGAAGAAATTAACTGGAAAGTAAAATTATAGATGTCCACCCGAAGGTATGACGAAGCATTCCCAGAAACTCTCATGAGTTCCTGGGAATGACAACTTCGTAGTTGATGGAAAGTCATTCTGGAAAATGAAGAATAGTCCCGATTGGGGTATAGAAAGCAGTTGGTTCTCGTGCATGGTTCTTCTTTTTCAGCCTGTTCCCTCCCTATTTCCTCTGTGTCTTCGGGTTTTCTATGTATTCAAACAAAATAATAATAATAATAATAATAATAATAATAATAATAATAATAATAATAATAATAATAATAATAATAATAATAATAATAATATGTTGATGTGACTTCCGGGGTGAAACAGGACTCAATGCTAGAAGTCCAGGACCCTTACTTTTTTGTTTAGATTATATTGACGATTTGTCAAAGCTATTAACTTCTAATGTCAGACTGTACGCGGATGATTGCGTCATTTACAAATCTCCGCACAGAACAGATATCCTACAGCGTGATCTTGACACTGTGGTGTCGTGGTGTAAAAAGTGGAAAATGCATTTGATTATCAGTTATGTGTTGTATCATTTTTACCAGGAAACGCAACTGACTTATCTTAACATACAAGCTATGTAACTGATAAAGACAATGGTGTGTGTTGAACGTAACTTCAAAATCATTTCCAAAAAGTCTTTAAAAAGCTTTAATAATGGTAATATGTGCAGTTTTGCGTGCCAAAACCACGATATGATTATGAGGGACGCTGTAGTGGAGGGCTCCGGAAATTTGGACCATCTGTTGTTCCTTAAAGGTGCACCGACATCGCAGAGTACACGGGCCTCTAGCATAGTTCTCCGCTATCCAAATGCGGCCGCCGCGACCGAGACTGAAGCCACGACGTCCGGGTAAGTAGCCGAGCACCGTAACCACTGTATCACCGCGGTGGACTTAGAAATCTCTTAATGTCACAAATATGTGACTAATCATCGAATATTCCTGTGCAGTTCGGTATTCTCATGGCAAAACCGTGATCTATAACCTTGAATGCATACAAAAGAGCGCTGAACGCTTTGTCATAGGTAAATATAAATGTATTTCAGTATAACTCGCATTAAGAATGAACTAGGTTGGAAACATGCTCAGCAGCGAAGAAATTTTTTTTTTGCGATTAAACTTCCATCTTTTATTACGAAACTCGTATTTTAGTAGAAATTATCCTCCTAAAAAGGTTGAGAGAAGATCCTAGAAGATGTCTTATGTTGTCTTGGATGTGTGTATGTTTTTCGGGTATTGTATTGGCATTGTATAAGGTTACTTAGCGGGTCACTAGTTGTGTATCAGATTCGGCAGGCGAGCTCGCTGTGATGTAAAAGCAGGTTAATAAGTGAATGTGTGTTGGTTGCCCGGACGGCGTGAACGTGTCCATGTGTTCCGAGAGCGGCGCTCTATCTCTTCAGACCCCACAATATCCAGTTAACGAAACGGTCACGAGAGCACAAATTCGTAGATAGATAGATAGATAGATAGATAGATAGATAGATAGATAGATAGATAGATAGATAGATAGATAGATAGATAGATAGATAGATAGATAGATAGATAGATAGATAGATAGATAGATAGATAGATAGATAGATAGATAGATAGATAGATAGATAGATAGATAGATAGATAGATAGATAGATAGATAGATAGATAGATAGATAGATAGATAGATAGATAGATAGATAGATAGATAGATAGATAGATAGATAGATAGATAGATAGATAGATAGATAGATAGATAGATAGATAGATAGATAGATAGATAGATAGATACGCTCCAAGTGGCAGAAGTTCGCTAAGAAATGCTTCACATTAAAAAGTCAAGAAGGTGCTCAGTATAGACGGGTGCTTAATTTTCAGTTAAGACGTCACGCGTTAAAGAAGAAAGAACTGGTGGAGTGTCCAAAGGTGATTCCACATACACAGACACAAAAAAGACATTGTGCGTCATTATACGCGGGTAAGAATCGGTAATCGTAAACATTCAGTCATAAAGTCTAGTCTTGGTAAAGCGCTGATAGCCCATCTGTGACACTTTGAATCACAAGAAAAGTTGTAATAAGGTAGCTTTTGAAAAGTCGCTTATTTCTTACATATCGCGAGCTAGGTGATCATTGCTGACACGCGTACTGTGCCTGAAGGTTCATGCAGTAGCCGACACCTTTACTACGGCTGGAAGTAAACACCAGTGGTACCGTCCTTTTTACACGAGTGAGATAAATCGAGAATTACCAGACTGTTGCACATTTTTACATACTTTAACACGAATGGGTCTAATAGTTTTCGGGAAGTTATTAAAAGGTTGCTTAACTTTAGCGCTCGCTGTTACGCACAAATATGTGCCTTGAAATGCTCCTTCCTTGTAATTAATTTTATTCTGCCCTTTAATTCAACTTTTGCTACATAGCGATAGCCATCGCGCAACTAAAGAGCAGACCAGCGTACGATAACTAATAAAAGTTTAATACTCACAATTTCTGTTTCACTGTAGAGGTTGCGAACTTGGAGCAGAATATGGCACCACTGGTTACGAAATTCATAGTAGAATTTTTCCATCAGTGGCTTCAGATTAGGGCCGGATGCGATTTGTGGCACCAATAAACAACACACCATGGCAAAAAAGACGGGGGCTGTAGTCCTGAAAAATAAAAATAAAAAAGGGAATATTTTTCTTTTTTATACGATTACTGCACTTCAGCTACAGAAAGTTTGTGAAGCCCTCGCCACACTATCAAGGTTTTTTCTAAATATATATTGATAGCACTTCCCGCTACATAATGGTCATGAAAATCGCTGCTGGCGTAGTAGCCTGAAAATTTTTCCACATAGTTCAGATGCAAAACGTTTAGACGTCAAGAAATTCAGGTAAGAAAAATTATAGGGAAACTGTAAGCAACAGCCTGTGCTAACGAAAAAAAAAAAAAGTTGTGCACGTACGTCGCTCTAACCACGGAACCGCTCTTTACACATGATCACAGACGCTATACTTGGGATGAGGTCTCAATGATCTGAGAAACGGTGATCTCGCTGCTATAATAACTTCATTGTTTCTCTTTTAAAAGCTACTTTAACATATGGGCCATAACCATCCTACTTCCTCATTCTCCAGTTATCCGTATTCCGACATTTTCATTGACGACAATACAATGTTATCGATTAATTCATTAGTATTCGTCACCCATAGAAGGTCGGTGATCTAGTAACAAGTACTGGCATGGTACTGTATATATCTTTCTTACTAATATATGAATATAGTGATACCCACATTCATTAGAAAACGTTAATCTGACCCATACGTCAGCGTTATTAAATGTGAAGCATTTCTTAGCGAACCTAAGGCACTTTGGCCGTTTCTGTCTGCCTCTCTGTGACCGGCTGGCTAGCTGGCCGGCCGGCCAGCCAGCCAGCCATCCGCCTACGTCTGGGCGCTCTCCTGGTCGTCTCCATAACTTGTAAGATACCAAAAGTGGCATAGCAGGGGAACAGTGTATGAAGAACGCGATTCATTGGTCATTACGGAAAAAGTCCCAGTTTCGCAGCAAGGGCGAAGCAATGAATGCGATAGTTCAAGCTCAAAGAACTCACACAGGACGAGGTCAAACTAACAAATGTCACAGCTCAACACTTGCAGTGCTCAAACGCAAAGAAGAACGCATGCACGCACAGGTACACAGAGGACGAGTGCGTATTAACAACTATCACAGTTCTTACTTCTTTGTGTTTGAACAGCGCGCCCCAAATGGCGACTACGCACAACCAGCTAGTTCCTACTTTGGCTCTTCTAGCTATGGGAGACCAGCGCTGGATAGGTTGCGCGCCGAAAAAGGGCACCTGGCGGGGAGTCGCGACATAACTCAACCGCTCGCATGGCCTCCACGTCGCCGGCTAATCTCGGAGGCCATGCCGCTCGCGCTGAGACGACCGGCCGCACTGCACCGCGGTGAGTGCACGCGCGTGTGCTGTTTCCGTGCTTCATTTTAGCGCGAACAGCTCGAGCAGCCATTGCGCCAGTAATACTGCTGTATGGTTTAGAAAACAATAACTTTGTCTGAAGGCTACTTTCTCAGAAAATCACTGGAAAACGGAGAGAAGCTCTGCAAAGCAGACAATGTCTTTGCATACAGCGTCGAAGAGACAGTGCTGTGCCGTGGTTACGATTCCGTCGTCGCCATTTTCTGTTTGCGTCCTGGGATTTGTGTCAGGCTAGTGCAGGCTCACAAGCCTCGATTGATAAATACGTGCTGCGTCGATACCAGCTGCCCACTGCTGCAGTAAAAAAAAAGTAAGAGGCAAGGGGTAGCTGCGTCAACGTTTTTCTGCCGTGGTAAGTACGCCCAGCCGGCGGTATGTATGCACGCAGACGTTGATCAAGCAAACCACCGTGCTAGCATAGCATGTATGGTGTCGCACTGTTATGCTCAAGGGCGCGGGATAGATTCTCGGCCACGGTGGCCCCATCTCGATGGGGTTGAAAAGAACACCCGCGTGCTGAGATTTATATGTGCACATTAAAGAACCACAAGTGGTCAACATTAATCCGGATTCCCACACTACGGCGTGCCTCATAAGCATACCTTGTTTGGCACGTAAAACGCGAGCAGTTGTCGATGTCGATCAAACACGTTTATTCTGAGCAGACACAGGCAAGCGAAAAAACTAACACAGTACGTTAGGCGAATTGAACAGCGAGTAAAAATCCAAGACATTTGACCCTTTTCTAGTGAGGCATAGATTGTGATGTCTCTTCGCCGCGACAGCCAATACACAAAGAAGCTTTATCGCATCGGCTGACTCCAGAAAGCTAAGCTTCGAGTAGTCCGCTGCTTTGTTCGTGACAAGAACTCTGTCTGTAGCACAAGTGAAGTTCAACGGAGGCATCCATCGTAGACAGACAGCTTTCCTTCTGCGTAACTGTTTGCAAATAATGTAGACCACTTGCCTATTGTATCATATTCACTGCCCGCGGTGGCATCAGAAGGAGCTTGGTGGTGGTCAGATGAAAAGATTGTTACATATGCCGCATGCTGCATAATATGCATGTTTTATTTACGACAAAACACCGATTAAATTCTGCTCATTGGCCCTGGTTTCCACTGGTGGCCCTCACTATCGAATAAATCTAGCAGACGAGCAGTGCGGTTTAGAAACCAGCCCGACGCCACAACATCGGAGAGCAAGAGCAGAACATACTGTGCTCGTCTGACTGCCGGGATGCAACGCCGCATCCGTCCCTATTCATGTTTTAGAAGGAAAAACATAGAAGGATACGTCCTCCCACGTTTTTACGCATTGTGGCACTTGAATGCGCAACAGTACCGCTAGCAGTTTTGTTTTGTTTCGGCGATACGCGCCCGCATCGCCTCAACCAGTCGCCACTCTCGTCCGCGGGAGCGGCTGGAGTATGCGCGCTCTGACCGCCAGGGCGGCACTGCCCACACCGCGGAAACACCAGCGCTGGTTCCCTATAGCACCTCAATGCTTTCGCAAACGCAGCCGCTACAGCGAACGAAATGACCTTCGTGTGGCATATATCATCATCATCATCATCATCATCATCATCATCAGCCTGTCTACGCCCACTGCAGGGCAAAGGCCTCTCCCATGTTCCGCCAATCAACCCGGTCCTGTGCTTTCTGCTGCCACGTTATACCTGCAAACTTCTTAATCTCATCTACCCACCTAGTTTTCTGTCTCCCCCTCACGCGTTTGCCATCTCTTGGAATCCAGTCAGTTACCCTTAATGACCACCGGTTATCCTGTCGACGTGCTACGTGCCCGGCCCATATTCATTTCTTCTTCTTGATTTCAACTATGATGTCCTTAACCCCCGTTTGTTCCCTTACCCATTCTGCTCTCTTCCTGTCTCTTAAGGTTACACCTATCATTTTCCTTTCCATCGCTCGCTGCGTCGTCCTCAATTTAAGTTGAACCCTCTTTGTAAGTCTCCAGGTTTCTGCTCCGTAGGTAAGTACCGGTAAGATGCAGCTGTTATATACCTTCCTCTTGAGGGATAGTGGTAGATTACCATTCATGATTTGATAATGCTTGCCGAATGAGCCCCAACCCATCCTTATTCTTCTAGTTATTTCACTCTCATGGTTCGGCTCCGCGGTTACTACCTGTCCTAAGTAGACGTACTCTTTTACAACTCCCAGTGTCTCGCCACCTATCGCAAAGCGCTGTTCTCTGCCAAGATTGTTCCACATTACTTTAGTTTTATGCATATTAATTTTCAGACCTACTCTTCTACTTTCCGTATCCAGTTCAGTAATCATGAGCTGTAATTCGTCTCCCGCGTTACTCATCAATGCAATGTCATCAGCGAATCGTAGGTTACTGAGATACTCTCCATTAACTCTTATCCCTAACTCTTCCCAATCTAGGGCCCTGAAAACCTTCTGCAAACACGCGGTGAATAACATTGGAGAGATCGTGTCTCCCTGCCGTACGCCCTTCTTTATTGGGATTCTGTTGCTTTCTTTATGGAGGACTATAGTAGCTGTGGATCCGCTGTAGATTTCTTCCGTTATGTTTATATAGGCTTCGTCGATGCCTTGATTCCGCAGTGCCTGCATGACTGCTGATGTCTCCACCGAATCAAATTCCTTCTCGTAATCTATGAAGGCTTTGTATAGGGGTTGGTTGTATTCCGCGCATTTCTCTATCACCTGATTGATTCTCTATCACCTGAGTGTGGCATATAGCTTCAACGAAAGCTTTGCTGTGAGTGCACAAGACGTACAACCTCTCCCCCTCCGCCCCCCCCACCCCTCATGAGATAAGCACGCGAGCATGGGTGACCACGCCCTGTATGGAAAGTAAAGGTCGCACGCGCGCAACGTTACTAGAAGCGCTGAACGCGCGCATCCCAACTCCTGCGAAACACGAGCGGGGCGACGACCTTTGATGATGATGATATGTGCGGCCAATTACCCTTTGTACCGAGTGGACTCGGTATTGGTGTCCTAGCCTAATAAAAATAATAAACATACACATAGTCACCAGGCACATAACTCCAGCACTCTGCGTGTCTCTCGTTTCCTTCCACCACGTCTCGTTTCCACAACACCCGATATCTAGTATAGTAGCTACCGCCGCGTCTAAAGCGCCCCCTTCGCGTTATCTCGCGTGTGAGTGAACACGGTGAAGCACCACCGAGCTCTGCGTAGAGCGGTAAATGATGTATATAAACAGGTAGCCGTTAATATGTTGGAGGACGTAAGGCGCGTGGCCGAATTTTCCAACGCGGAGCGCTGAGGAGAGAGGGGTCGCAGGTTCGAATTCCCGGTCGCGTACCTCGAAAATTTTCTCCTTTGTTTTATGTTTCTTTGTGACTTATATATATATATATATATATATATATATATATATATATATATATATATATATATATATATATATATATATATATATATATATATAATCTCCGGAACATGAGGGCGACGGCGACGGCAAAATCAGCCGACAGTGTCCGTATAATTGCTATCGCAATAGTAACGCACAATGCCTGTCGCGTACGTCATGAAACCCTTTCTCTCAGTCATGTGTGGCACATACCCGCATACTACAGTTCATGTTATGCGGGTATGTCCCACAGGTGATTTCATACGAGGCTGGGCGATGGCCTCATGCTGACCGAGGATTACGTCAGGTTGATTAAAAGCCGCTTTGTAGACGTGGACTACCTGGGCCACATACACTCATGTAGTCTATGAATGCGATAAGCGCCATGCACTGAAGTTGGTCTACATAGCACTATCCAGGGATACCAGCCTCGATGGCCTATACTTCACCAACGCAAAGGGGGACTTCAGGTTCCGACATGTCGCTGGCTCTGTTGATAGACAATTTGTCGACGAATTGACCTTGCGAGAAAACAGGCCTCAAGACACTGTTTTGGACCTGGCTACCACTTTCGTTCGGTATACCGCAACCACAACAATCACCGCACGCTCGCCGTTCTCAACGTACAGTCTGTGCACGAGCACGTGCACGGCCTCGCAAAAGACGCAAAAGACTTTCTGAAACCTGAAGCGATGAGGCCACTGCAATCACGGGATTCCAATGTGTCGTCCACAGCAAGCGCCTTTGCAGGTGTGGTGGCATGGCCATATATAAGAACACCGCGATACGCAACTTCAACGTAGGCCGCATCACACTTCGCCTGCCGCCAGACACCGAACACAAACAGACAAGCAACCGAATCGGTGACGTCTGGGTTGCGCATATCAATCACAATAACAAAGACAACGTCATAAGACCTTGCTCCCCCGTCCAGGACAGGAGGCATCTTTGATCATTTATTCGTAAGTGGCATCCACAATTTCTAACAGCTGTACTATACCTCCTACTTCACTACACATAGACCCCTAGTCACCGCGATCACGAACGAATCCGTTAACAAGTCCTGCCCAGCTGCTGATGCTTACTAATCACGGTGATGATGACCTTGTTCAAGAACTGTCAAGAACCCCTTCCACACGTGCACACGGGTTCGTGAAACGTCCGTCATAACCGATAAGTATAAGCACCACATATCAGCTTACCGCTTCTGGAGTTGGTAACACGCATGTTGCTATTGGCACCGTTACGCAACTGTAAACAACTGGCTATAGTATAATACATATGCGACTCTTCAATATATGTGTGTGCGTATAACATATGTACATAGCTTTAGCGTCATTTCATAACGTTTCACTCAACAAGAAAAAATTTACGCCAGTCACCTTCCCGTCGCATGCTTCGCATAACATCGATTCCCACGGTACGTGGGATCGGCAGAATTTTTTTTCTAATTATATGGAGCTGTTAGCTTTGCTGTGTAGCGCCAGCTACTTCTTTTCACATATAATAGAATTCGTGAAAATCGCAGTAATAATAAAAAAATCATAACCGAGCACCTAAGTGAAAATCTCGGGCATTACTTTCAGATTCAAGCTAATCATTTATGCCGTTAGTTATGCGTTATTTATATGGTCAGATATTTAGGACAGTATGCCATTCGTTTTCCAGATACAAGTAAGCCTCGAAAAGTGCCTAGTTGAAGGGATTCTCAACAGCAAAGGTGTCGTGAAAATAACATATGTCCAAAGCACTCAAAGGGCCTTGTTGAGTGTAGTCTCATGCTGCCATTATACTCAATGAGGCTATTTGTAGGCTAAAACTGAAGATTTTGCCTATGTAGTGATTCAGCGTACGGCCTCTGTACTTTTTTTAACATTTCTTTTTACATTTTTAGGTAGCGCAAAAATTCGATCAGCCCTTGACTGCAATGTACTTGTTCGAACAGGCTGCCATCGTATGAAGATAGTCGATAGTCCTCTACACGCCTGCTTTGCGTATTCGCTGCCTAGATGCCATGCGACCTAAATATGTACACAGGGTTCATGCTAACGGAGCGCTGTCGAAGCATATCTAAATATACATGTGCGAGAAGGTGGCCAAGGTTTTCTGGATTGTTTTGATAGGGTTGTGTCACAAAGCAACTAGCGAGTATTAGTATTACGTACGTATAACGTCCGTAACGGCGATGCGCCCGTAAGAGCGCCGCGTTTTGCATAAAACGCATGCGCAGAACTTCTGCTCATGCGCACTATGCGAAACGCAGCGTTCTTACGTACGCAACGTCATTTCGTACGCTACGTACGCAGTACTAAAACTCGCTATTAGAAAGTGAGAATCGGGACTCCAAGGAGCTTGGGGACCCCAGAAGTTTGCGAGCCGCCAGGGCGCATGCGCAGAACCCAAGCCACTCTTGGGCTCTTGCGCTCGCGTTGACCCAAGGCCCAAAAATCGAAAACTATCGTGGGCGGCGTCTTGGGTCGCCAGCGAGACGAGGCAGAGGGAGCGCGGGCCACGACGCAGTATGGCTAGCGTCTCGCATGATTTTAATTTCGCCACGTGTGGCGCCCCGTGCGTTTGACACAACGCAGCTTGCGTTTAGCCCAATTCTCAAACTCTACTTCTCCTCCCAACGCAAGAGCACCCTACTCAACGCAGCTTGGGGACCCACTGTCTTGGGTCCCCAACTGTCAAACTCTCTATTATTGCGAAAAAGCTTAGCATGTGCTCTCATACTGTGCAGCACGCACCGAAAGCGGCCTTTGCATGGACGGCTGTGCCGGCTGCTTATTAGAAGTGTCCTTGCTTTGAAATGTGCCCCTCCACTTTGCGGTTAACTTGTCCTAAGGTCTTCATCTAGTAAATATTGTGTATCAATGCTTTTTCGTTTTGTCAGAATTACTGAAAAAAAAAACATGACAAACTAACTTTTCTGAATGTCATAACCTAGCCCAAGACGTAACAAATAATCTCAGAGAATTTAATCAACCTAATTACAATGACAAAAATCTTAAATTTTGTGAAAAAATGAATGATGGTAAAGTTTATAAACGCATGAAAGATGAGCGCTATTGCGAAGATGTGACAAGTCTTCTAAATGAGCGCGAATTCTTATAGTCTTGATGTTATAATGACGGTACAGGGAATATATAAAGCGAACAGCATCCATGGCGTTGCGCGGATTCAGTATTATGAGTAATGTGAGCTCGACCTGGGCTTTAAACACATACACACAGAGAGAGAGAGAGAGAGAGAGAGAGAAGGAACTTATATTCCCCCACGAACCAAGTGGAGGGCGCAGCTTCCCTCCACCTAGCAGACAGCCGAGATCCCCTGGGTATCAGCAGCTGCCTCGTCCAGCTGGACATCCCAGACCTGATCTTGCTCGTTTTAGCTAAGCAGCAAGATCCTCCGATATTGAATTTTGCGGCCCTTATAAGGAGCCGTCAGGGAGCATGCCCATAGAATACGTGGCAGATCCACCCTCCTTCGCATATTTTGCAGCGATCATGGAGGAGTCGCACTCTATTTTCGGATGAACAAGTGTAAGGCGCGCCTGCTTACGCAACTGGGGGGGAGGCGCTTCAAACCACATTTATGAAATTTGTGGGAGCGGTTAGCTTATCAGCAGTGAAGCCGATGTTATAATGCAATGCTACGTCATATCGGCAGTGCACTCCATGTTATTTGTATGTCGCACAAATTTCATTATCGATGCTATTTAAAACTAAGCACTTGGAAGGCGATCACTAGATAAGGAAAAAGCAATAATTTTTAGATTCACTGAGCGTTAATAACGGTGCCATACATGAATCGCTGATTATATTAAGAATGAACTGAAGGATTTTATATTTAGTGCTACATGTGGTCGCACGCTATAATAAATAACCGTCTGCAAATAGTACAATCATTGAGCATGCGCAGTTGGCCAAATCGTTAACGTTAACGTAAATTAAAGCAACGGGCCTACAGAATTCCCCACATATTCGTTAATGAAGTTAGTTTTCTTACAAAACCTCTGATTCTGTTGTGTTGCCACCATTTTTTTTTATTTATGTATGAAAAAAAAAACATGGGAGGGTAGGCTACATTAGAGCCGGATCCCATCATCACGGCAGTAATATTGAAGAAACCCACAAGAACAAGAAAAACTAGAACGACAAAAAGAATACGAAGAGAGAGAGAGAGAGAGAAAGAAGCACTATGTACATATACGATATGTGGCCTATAAAGAATTAGCAGTCTAAGGGCAGAGTTCAATACATAGAAGGTGGTCACATAGAATACCGCGGATAGAGTCCGTTATACAGATAGTTTTCTGTGCACTTCCATATGACATGACTTTGAGGTATGTTCATTATTAGCACAACACTACGAAAGGGAGCAATGATGACAATTTTAAAGAGTTCCTTAAATTTGTGTCCATTAAAAAATCCCGAAGTGCGATCACTGCGCGTCTTTGATCGTCAGGATGTGGCGACAGTCCAAGCATCTAGAGTGGTCGTTTATCAAGGCTGTACAACCATTCTGTCTATCAGTGCTACAGAAAATATTTAAGTTACGGTCGAAACATCGAGTGCACAGTAGTTTCTTACCTAATATGGCGCCGTACAATGGCAATGAGTCCCGTCAGTAGAATGTTGTCACGCTTTGGTTCAATATTATAGGCGAGAAGGAAACCACTGAAAATCAAAGACGCGTATTAAAGCATCCACTTAAGATCCAAAGTATTTACTTGTCTTTGTTGTGGCTGCTGTTTCCAACTCGGCTAGTGATTGTGCTTGAAAGGCGTTATTGAATTCGCGTTTTGCAGCTTTGAATGTGCTAACCATGTCAGCCATGCATAACGGGAAGGGCGTTTTGAGACCAGGTTTAGTGATCACTGCTTATTTAAAAAAATTCTTGATAAAGCTAGAAAGTAAAGAACAAAAAACAGTTGACGTTAGGCCTTTCTGGACTGTATTGGAAAAGTCACTTTGATTCCTACCAAATCCATGTAGGCGTCGTGCGCCTCATTAAAATAAATTGCACTTTAACATTGCTTCATAGGAATAGCTGTTTCAGTTAAGAAATCGTCATGGCTAAACTAGCTCACGCACATCGACTATGTACAGGGCACACATACAGCGCTAATTTTCGAACAAGTTTTCGCTCTCTCTGTGTGTGACCAACTCAAACGGCACCTTATTTTTGCTAATTTATGTAATACATGTTTCACAATTTAATCTAAAGGAAAAGAAGGCTTGAAATAACATCAACCTCTAAATGAAATATTAACCGCCAGCTCAGTTACATTTTATATTTAGTTTACACATAACTCGTGTCATTACAATTTTTATGAATCTTATTACCAGAAATAGCAAGCTCTAATCAGTTGTTATTCAGTTTCATGGAGCAACACATTCTGCTCAATTTGCCGCGAACCGGGAGTACATTGTGGGGTCCGAACCGAACATATGAGCTGAACAGAATATAACTTACCTCAGAAAGAAGAAGACGTCCACACTCAAGTATCCAGTCATAACCAGAGAAAAACTGATGCTGTCGGCATAATGCAGAGCATTCACCATGCGGGCTATTAGAAGAACATACGAATACATCATAAATATTTGAAGTCAAGGAAGCAGCAAACCAAGTTTGGTAGGTTTCTCACCCTCGCTAATATATCGATTCTTGTTTGTTTGTTTGTTTGTTTGTTTGTTTGTTTGTTTGTTTGTTTAATATGCGCTGAGTGGCACGGTGCTCGGCGGTACCGAACATACTATTCCAGTTTCTTCAATACCTTTCAGGCGGAAGAAAGCAGCCGAATTTCTGATCCATTATAATCTTTCACCTCATTTGGTTGCTTCAATTATAGAGATAAATCGAGGCTGACATGATGTTAGTCTCGACTACTTTCAGTCCCTACGACAAAAAAAATATCTTAGCTGTAAAACAAAAAGCCTCGGCAAACGACAATATTATCACCCATCAAGCCAACGTATCCTACGCAAGCATTTAACGAAACTGTAGTCAGCGCAAAGCAGCAATAAACGCAGAGTACTCACAGGTATTGATGAAATCGAATATGTTGTATGAATGGCCGAAGACGATCATAAACATGCTGAAAAATCGCAGACCATGAAAAAATCTGTACATGTAGGCGTCAGACTCTTTGTCGTTGACCCCAACTAGGAGAGTCTCCAGATTTAATCGCAGTGAGAATGTTGTGAGGAGTTTCACTAGAAAACCTGGATGTATAAAAAGACGAAGAAAAAATGCACAGAAGCTTGCCAATCAAAATTATGTCAGGCATCGCTTTTTATTGATCTAAGTACAGCAACACTGGATATGGCTTACTATTGTGCGCATTATGGCGAGAAAATAAAAAAAAAGGAAAGAGAAAGAAATGGAGACGAAGCACATTCTGGGGAAGTGCGCTTTATCTCCTTTTTTGTCTTTTGCACCTCTGTACAGATATCTGACCAACCAGCTTAAACAAAAGCTGTGTTCTGTGTTAAGTTCGCTTTCGTTAAATACAATCATAATAAAGTCTGACTTTGTGAAATCATTGAAAGTGTCTTTTCTTTATGTTCACTCTTCATCCTTACGAAAGAAGCATGACAGTAGTAAACACTGAGTACAAGGCAGCGACACGCATACAGCATACAAAAGCACGTTTTTCCAGATAAGTGTCTCACTGCGCAAACTATGAGTTCCATCACTGTATTCTATCTGATGTAATACTCAGTTTGTAAAAGCAGCTGAAGAATGCAATAGTTTCGTTGATATTCTTGTTCATGTAATCTCATATAAAACTAGCAGCCGTGTAAACAAAGTGACAGGACTCTTAAGATCGTATCATTCATTGTTAGAGGAATACTTCAAGGAGGCTTTTGATGACGCTTCCTAAAAACATGCAGAACGTTTCGCGTAAATTCTAGCGAAAAAAAAAGAGAAAAAAAAAGTAATCGTTCATCCATCATAGATAGAAATTAGCAATAGTTTCTTGATGTCTTAAGCTGTTTATCGACAGTGCACAATATTTCAAATGATAATTGGGGTCACTGGCGGAAATGTTGAAATATTTGATTTTAAGGCAGAAGTTCAGAGAAAGATGTAAGCTTGACGAGATGGAAAGTTCTTGAACAGGGGGTGTCGCTAGAGCCAACGTTTCGACGAGCGGTCTTTTCTTCTTCAAGGCTGTGCAACTGCCTGCGTTAGCGCGTGTATGCGTGTGCTTCGCACCCTCTCCCCCAAACGAAACAGAAGAGAAGACGAGGCAACGTGCGAAGACGGGGTGGGGGGAGGTTTCGCATCGAAAGGGTAGAAGGGGAGGTAGGTATTTCACTGAATCATGGTTGTCAAAACTAAGCATCACCTGTCAGTGATAATCACGGTGATACGAACGGTTAGTGCAGAAAGACTCAAGTCCCAGTGGTTTTCGCTGTGTATCTACACACTGCTTCCTTACAAAATTACTCCACGAGGCTAAGTACACATGGTAATTGAATTATACATGAGACGTGGCTGTACAATTGGTACAGATGACATGGTTTTTTCAAAATGTGCTTGCTCGTTTGTTCCTGTTCCGCTGCAGGGAGCTCTGTCTGTGAATCGCTTCATGCGCGGCTTTCATGGCACAGGCGTCTTGCCAACTGGAGGAGTAATAGTTTCTTTAGTAGTTATAGGATATTCCAACTTATTATGGGAAATATAAATAACAATTTCGGAGGATTATTTCAGAGGATTGCTTGCTCCTTGCAATAGCATTCGTTAAACCCCAGATATTGATGATTAATTATTACGATAGCATTGATGTAGAACTCTTTAAAATATTGCAAGACTAGACTCATGGGACGATGTCCCTTTCAGAACCAGAGCACCCTAAAGAACGTTTAGTGTACAGTGAAACGAAATAAAATGGAGAGCTCCGTCTAAACAAAAGTACCTCGATATTGCCTGTGGTTGTTGAGGATAGTTCTTTATGTGCACTCCGCTATTTTGCGTGCAATTTGATACAGTCCAAAGGAATTCCACCATTTTGTTTTGCTTAAAATGAATATAAATTCCTCCTTGTTGAAATAATGGTATCATGCAGGGGCCCAATAAAGTTAACTGGCTGGTTGTGCACTGGCTACATTTCTCACGTTACGATATATTTTCTATGAAAATATGAGAGTCGTTCAATGTTCCTGAAGACAGATGGACCAGCGCAACCTTCTTCCTCGTTTATCACTTTATGTTCGCAGTGAGAAGAGTTGGCGACTTTACAAATATTTCTTGAGATGTGCAAACATCGTACGTCGACACGCGTACTTGTTTTTCCTCTTCCGGGTGACCGTGTTTCACCGGCTGAAACTGTAACACGTGTTATCGCTTGGCGCAAGTCACGCCGTAATGCATCTGGAGCTTCTCGAACGTTTATCGACGATTATAATCACATTGCTTGCGTAATGGGAATATCCATGTACTATATTCTAGAACATACACGAGCTCCAGCAATTACGCTGGAATGTAAACACAATGGCGCATGTATAAAGAGCCGACACTTTCAGATAGAAATCAGATTGCGACAACTGATAAGGGCTCGCAGCTACCATGATGCTTTGAGTGTTACTTGCTTTTGAAGGGGACAAGACCGCGGCATAAGAAACCTTCGGTTTCTAAAGCTTCGGTTGTAGTATTTATATGCTTCACTATTACAACAACTCCACAATCTTACGTAGATACTGAAGTCTTTTTAGCAGTTGCGCATATATACAGCTCCGAAACTCACTTGTATTCGCATTCGTGCGGCTCAGGTAAATGTCAAAGGCGGTGCTCACGCAAATGCCCGCTGCCAGGACCCCTAAGCCAACCCTGCATGAAAATAAATCACGGAGTGAGGCTTTCGCGACGACTCTAGCTTTACTGAAATGCTTAGCGAGACATAGAATTCTTGCACCCATTCAATGTAGATTCATTTCTACATTTTATCATTTGTACTTTTTACCAACAATTTATATTTTTAATTAGCTCGTTATACACAAAGCTGGCGATGGCGAGCATGTCAGTGCGCGAGATCAATGAACAACAAAAGTACAATTATGCAAAAATTTGTTTAGGTTATTGGAATACTGGTAATTTTAAGGAGCTAAATTTAGCATCTTAAATTCATTATGTGCAAACACTCGCAATTAGGGCCTTTGTTGGGTGCAATAAACTGTTCTTTAGTGAAGCGGAGTTTTGGATGTAGACAGAGTGCGTAGTAGTTAAACTCTTGCCCACACTATCAAAGTCTGCGTCTTGGTCATTGGAGGCTTCAAGCTGGTTACGCAGTCCTTCACGTCAAGATCGATCGTTCCATGGACCACTGTGGGACACAAACGGAGAGAGAGTGAGAAAACAGACTGTGGTGATTCCATTCTCTAATATCAAAGTCCACCATGCACGTGCCTTCACGTATACAACAGCGTGCAAAAGACCCTTAGCATGGCCCAACGACACACACTTACGCGATTGCAGAAGACTTTGTATATCCTTTTGGGTACAGTCGGTAATGAAGCAAAGTCCGATGCGTACGCCTTCGACGAACCTGTTGTTTCCACTTTCTAATGCGAAATCGATGGCCTGCAAGAAATAGAAGTGTTTGTGCCCTTCTTGAATGATTCCGCCTAGGCTGCTTTTGCAGATATTTTCATTAGCGTTAACGCCTTCGTCAAAATTCAATAAATATAACGCAGATTCTACTTCTGTTTAAAACCACATTAAAGCAAAGCATTTGGCGCACAACGCTTACCATTAAATGTTTAGCATTAACGTTTACCATTAAATTAACCATTAACGTTTACCAACGTTTACCATTAAATTACCATTAAATTGTATCTGTATACTGAACTCCCATTGCTGGGGCTCGCTAAAGGAATAATGAAGCACACACTCGCATACCCTTTAAGAACCCAGACTTATATCGACAATTTCACACGTCAATATTTCCAAAGCTTTGCGACACTGAACGCTCGCGTACGGTAAATTTGTGCCATAAAAACTAGGAAATATGCCACACTTGTGAGGTAGCGGCACTAAACTATGCCTGTAACCTACAATGTAAGATCGATTCTTGACCAATCCTCCAGAATAAATATGCACCACTGTGACACAAGGAATGTTAACTTTTAAAATTTATTTGCTTAAGTGTCGTAGTTCCCTATGCGTACGGTTCCACCGTCATTCACACCAGTGCAAAGATCAAACGTGCCACTAAGGTATATCACTGTGTCGACGTGCTTCCGTTTGAAATGGTGTTTGCATTTCGGCATGGGTTGTCGACGGTTTAAGCAGCGACTTTGGACCTTCGTGAAATTGTAGAGTAGAGACGTTCTTTTCTTTTTTTCGGCTCTTTAGGCTCTTTTCTGAGAGCCGCCAACTTCTTGGGGAGGTACTTTTCCCCGACACCCTCCATAGTCTATAAGTAGATGGTGCAGCTAATCTTTCGAAGTTTGGGCATGACAGTGATGACTATGTAGTACATAGAGCATTGGTGTGAAAGCAGACATACCCGTCATCGACCAAAACGAATGACACGCCAGCAAAAACGGGGACGTTCACTCAGTTAAGATGCATTTGCAAACGCTGACATGGCAAGAACAGACAGTAGACTTGTTAATCCGGTAAATCTAGGGTTCGCAATCACTGCACACTGGGAACGACGGCTACGCGGGCTCCGTCACAGCCCTCTTTGCTTACATATTGGCGAGGTCAACCCAGCTTCGTTCATCATGGCTGGAGAAAAATTCAAAGCCTGGCAGTATTTCAAATAAGTCTTGGTTAGAGAAATACGGTGAACTCATTTCGTAGCTAACATTTGGTAGCTAACATTCATGCTGAATGAATGTTAGCTGCCAAATTTTGCTAATGGTTTTTATCTTGTACACATGGGTGGACCACAGTACCACTGATCGTTAGTTTGTTTCTTTTTTATGCGTTTGGTTTGTTTGTTTCCCCTTTGTCGATGGCTGATACCCACTGTAGTGGAATGTTCGAAATGTGGAACGAGTTAGGAGGGCACTTGGTAACAACTCGAAAACAATTAAACTCAAGCGTGCTCACATCTGTTACCTTTCATGCATGAGTGACGCACACAATATTGAGAAGCATAAACTCGGGAAAAACGAAAGCACCCTTTAAATGCACCTTCCCAGCGAAAGCTGTAATCGCTGCTCACCCTTGGGTGTGACATTATGATGGCTGGAGTCAGGTACCTGAGCACCTCAGTGGCGTTGCCATCCAGGTACACATTGCAGTACTGGGCTCGTGCCGTTTCTCGTCCATAGTAATCCCGCACTACCGTCTCAATGCATTCGTCGAAGGCTCCAACGTCCGAAAGGGTGCCTTGAAGCAGCCCAGTCGGATACTTTCCTGTGGCATCTAACACTGTGAAAAAAAGTCACTTTGTGGTAGCCATTATATCAATTCATGCGCATTTCCCAAGTCATTTCGTATTCACGTCACACATTCCGTTCCTTCCATTTGCACTTCTTGATTCTGCATATAACTATAAATTTAACCTTTCAACGACCATCATTGTTAGATAGCTACAAGATGCCCTAAGTTAATCAGTGTGTTCTTTTTTCATTGCGATAGCAATCATATTGCAATCAGCTGATTCTTGCCGTCGCCGTCATGCGCCGGATATTTGTATGTATGTATATATAAATAAAAGCCCCAAAGCAAAATAAGCCAGACGAAAAAAATTCGGGGTTCGCCACCAGGATTCGAACACCGCTTTAAACAACTCGGCCACGCGCCGCCCGCTGTAGCGAATACTAAAAGCGAGGTATTTACATATCCCATTTAACGCTGGCGGTACGCAGAGCTCGGAGGCGTTTCAGCGTTTGCAGTATCACCCGCGTGATTGCCCGAAGGGCACGCCTTAAAGCAACGCTCCTAGATTTTGCTTCAGTTTGGAAACTGCCCTTGAGACGCGCACTACAAGGTGGCCAATTTCCGTACCCACTGGCTATGTGGAACGCCGGGTAAACATTGCTTCGATGTCATTGCTTCGTCGTTGCGGCAAAACTGTGAGTTTTGTTTTTGACAATAGATTTTTTTATAAAAGTCCTGTGACAATAAGGCGCCTGTCGTTTTCGCAGACAAACTCTACGTCGAGGCGAAATACTTTGCCGCCGTAAAAATGACACTGAAGCGATTAATTAACAACAAATATTAATTAACTTATTTATTATTGACTTAAGGGCAGTTGTTTACAGTAGAAAGTCACAGAGCGTGACAATTTATGATATGCCCATTTTTCAGAAATCACAAAAGCTGCGCGTAGTTTGAGATACTCATAATCGAATTTTAATGGCAATGTCGAGACTGATCGCCCCGGGCGCGCAGGAAGTGTGACCACTCTGTTACGTCAGACGGGAATGTCCTGTGACCTGGGAGTGACAAAATTGGAATAAAGGCGCGTTGCGGCTTTATGTTTTCGTGAAAAGTGGCCAGTCATCTCACTTGCGTAAGCGGATCGCCTTATCTTTGCGTGTGGTGTTTGGTGCTTTCCTGCTTCGAGCTGTGCGCAAGAAAACCACAATATTAATCTTTTCTTAGTCCGTGAAGCATAAAACTCAGGGGCATCCACTGCGGCGCTGCTTCTTGCAGACAGGCGAAATAGATTTTTTTGCTCCTGTTTATAGTTTAAGAAAGAAGCAGATAAGCACACACATTTCACGCAAAGAATAAGCTGTGTACTTGTGTATTTCAAAATGCTTGCCGGTTCCTGACCAGAGAGAGAAAGAGTAGAGGAAGGCAGGGAGGTTAACCAGAAGTTTGTATCCGGTATGCTACCCTGCACTGGCCAAACTGCAACGTTGGTATTGAAGGTCACTGCAAACAGGCTGCTGCAGTTGTAGCTTTTGTTAACTATGAAGAGTCGGTAACGAAAATGTCGCAACCAAACGCAGCAATTCATACGCGACCCTGCTAAACTCCGCTAACCAGCTGACACGGCTCGATTCAAGCGGTGGCCGCATTTTTGATGGAGGTGGAAATACTTGAAGCCCATGTACTTAGATTTAGGTGCACGTAAGGTATCATGGGTTGTCGAAATTTCCGGAGCCCTCCAATACGGCGTCTCTCATAATCACATCGTGGTTTTGTGTCGTTGAACCCCAACAGTTATTATTATCGAGGGCCGGCTGCTGCACCAGGGCCGTAACTAAGGGGGGGGGGGGTTGAGGGGATTCTGACACCCCCCGAAATTTTTTCATGCTTTAACTTTTCGGGGGACACTAAAATACTTGCACGCATTCACAGCGACCACCAGTTGCCAAAGTTAGCCGTTCAGCACACAAACACCCCCCGAAAAAAATTCCTGGGTACGGCCCTGTGCTGCACGGAACACGCGAGGTGCTCTCGCTCACAACCGCACCGCGGCGCCACCCGCTCATTGCACGTTTCCTATAGTCTGCAGACGAAACATCACCCTCATCATTATCACCAAGTGCAGGGCAAAGGCTTCTCCCATGCTACTCCAATAGGTGGATTGTAAAAACTTCACTCTCGCAAATGACTGTGGGCTTCGGCACCCGTCTGCATCGACTTCTGGTTCGAGATGCCGTGCCGCCGTACGGGCATTGTTGCCTGTGCCGTCGCTTTCTCCGTGTTCCACCGAGCAGTGGCGGTCCTATTATCTAGTATATTACCGGATGACATCTTGGAAGGTTGTGCATCTTAGTTGAATAACAAATGAAATCGCTACTGGACAGTTGTAAAAGGTGCGAACGGTGATTCCTTCATTCATGTGGCATGCACCTCCGGATACATGCGTGTTGTTTCGCAGCGCAGGGTGTTCTCTCATGTTTTGTGCTATGTGAAGATTTGCTCCGCGTCATAGGGCCACGAAATATCTATGCAATTTAAGACTTGTACATCGCTTTTCATGTTTGGAACTCGTAATATTGTTGATTTACTTTTGTGATGCAAAGATACTATCTCGGGTGTGATATGGTGAATTACGATAGTAAAATATTTTTTACTTTAAAAGTGAGAAATTGTCGTAGTTTTCTGGGTTTTATTTTAAGCCGCCTAAGCTTACTTTGAGTGAAAGTTTTTTCCGTCACGCACTGGAATTTTGTGTTTCAAGGCATATGAAATTCCGCGCACTCCACATGCATCTTTTTATTAGTTCTTATTACATGACAAATATGATCAATACATTTTTCTTTTAAGGAAGAAAGGAAGTTTTGAAGTTTCCCACTGACAGTAATGCATTACTGTCAATTGGAAACTTCAAAACTTCTTTGAGGGACACTTCAGTGAGGAAGTTGCCGCATGATCAAATGGGAATATAACCGTCAATGGGGAATTTCAAAAATTATTTTCTTCCTTAAAACAAAACAAAATGTAATGCTAAAACTTCCCATATAAGAAGAACTACTTATTTGCTTTCGACTGAGGCATAAAGCTGATTTTTAATTGAAACACCACGTGGTGTGAATTGTGTCTCAGTGTTTGGAAACAAGAAACGATACTCTCAGAATAAATGTTGTGACAAACAAGACGACATTCTGCGAAATTCGGAAGGATCCCATGTGTCTCAAATTTCTTTTCTCTCCGAAATATTCTAGCGATTCGCTGTTTTCAATGCAATAAATGAGCACGATTTTTTCAAGTACATTTGAGATGGTCGCCGTAATGCCTGGGATGTTTGGCGTGCAACAACTTTAGGCGATTTGGGAATGTATGTTTATATTTGGCATCATGGTCTTATATTTGCGAGTGATTGTAAGATAGCCCCTGTTTGTGCTCGAATATACGAAATCAAGCTTATACAGCAAAATATTACTGCGTGTTTTAAATCACAACCGTATATGTACACTGGCTCGAGACCGTCCCAATCGCTCCCCGCGTTTTGTTCACAAGTACTGCGCATTTTCCCTTGCTGCTTTGTTCTTTTAAATGCAGAATAATAGAGGGTTTTCGAATAGGGGCCACAAAAGTTTGGGGCTTCAACGCCCTTTGCGTGTGCTCGCTTTGGGTCAAGCAGGAGCTAAGAATTTTGCAATAGGGCCTGCGGCGCTTTGGACACTCCCCCTATTCTAGGTCACTCTAGTCTGGGCCAAGAGCTGTCGCTTCAGTCGATGCCGTCATGTTTGCTTGACGCATAACTTTTGAGGAAGGCTTTGGGGCTCCCGCTAAATTCGAGAAATAGCGTCCCAAACGCAAAACCCAAACGCTGTTTGGGTTGCGCATGCGCAGTGTCCTCGACGCTATTTCTTTGAGGCCCCAAAACGATTGGGGCCCCGTTCTTAAACTCCCCCTTTTCTCTCCATTCGCAAAACAATTCAAGAACACGATCACTGGATAACCGGCAACAAGCGCGTCGCAGAAGTGCACGTGTTTCCTTCCCGATTACACTGAACAGCAGGCACCCTTAATCAGCGGAGTTGGGCCTCGAACCTGAAGTACCGTAAAAGACGACGCCCCGATTTGCTATCTATCTATTAACCCGGTCCAGCACGTGCTAGCTGCGGCCATGTTGTACCCGCAAGCTTCTGAATCTCATCTGCCCGCCTAGCTTTCTGCATCCCCCTTCTCTTGAAACCCAGTCTGTTAGAAAATGATGAGCGCCACTTATAACGTGAAGCATGCTTTCTTTTCTTTATTGCGTTCCTCGTGGTAGTGTAAGTCTACTTACATATGATTCGTGAGGCAGATAGAAAGGCGAAACAGCGTACCTTTATGTTAATTCAGTAAGCGCCGTCTTACAGGAAGGCTACAGTAGTTGGTGCAGTGAAATAAACGGAAAGCGAGCACACGAGGTCACACGTGCTTTCGGCCTTCTGGAGAAAGCAGGAAGCTTCAGTGATTCCTGGGCGTCGTTATGCGTAGCCAATCAGATGCTGCCAAGCATGACTCCATTTGATGCGCAGGTCCAGTTCACTGTTCCGGTGACGGGGTACCAAATCTTTTGTTCGCGATGACAGAAGGATCATTAAAGGCGATGCTCGGTAAGCAATGTTACAATTTGCGGGTACTCCTATCCTCTGGCGCGAATGTTTCCGCGTCATTTCATTAGCGCTCGAGATGTTGTGAACACATGCGTAGATTGAAATGTTACATATTCCTGCCTTATTAATTATGATTTTGTAAACACTGCATGCTGTTGGTTGCTTCAGCCGATACTACGATACACTCGTTAAAGCTTTCGAAACATGTGGCCACTCGTGGAATGACTAATGCATATTACTCTGTAAAACTTGCTTTGCATCGCTTTCCTGCTCTGACAGTTTAGTGCAGCGTACAAAACAAGAAACTCTGATCAGGCTACCATCTTGTCCTCGTACTCAGCGCACTGATTTATGTGTGATACGAACAGTTAAGAAATCGTCAATTTTGCATTTTTTTTCTTACTGTGAGCAAGATTACCGAAGATAGTGGACACTTTATGCGCCCACAACACTTTTCTGCTGTAAATTTTGTTTTTTCTACGTAATACTTGATTAATTAACGCTGTGGCATTAGCAATAATTTCTATAGTTGTAGCACCTCCGTTTACAACTTTGTGACCCACAAGAGTTACTGCCTAAAAAAATGCGTAGATATGTTAACTGAATGATATCACTGACATTGGTTTGCTCAATTTTCTAAAGCTGTCACATTTTTCCTGTGCCACCGATGTTGTCACGCAGTATACTCGTACGATAAATTGTCCCGTAGTTGCAACAAATGCCTCAGATGAGTAAGTGCTCTTGTACACATGAGTGTGTCCCTTATCGTAAGGCAGCATAAAAACGTTTTTTCACTCAGGAATCGCACCACAAAGTTCACATTCGGGAATGCGGCGGGAAAGTTGCCTCACTTGTCTTGGGATTGGCTACAGCTCCCTTACTACGACAGATGAGACATTGCTCTTACATATTATATGAAAACGAATTCTGACGAAGTAAAGATTCAAAGTTTCTGCGGGAGCCTAATGTCACCAAGGCATAGGATATACATTATTACATATACCAATAAAAAGCACTTAAGCAAAGCGAAGCAGTTCAAAGACGTAGGAAAGAGGAAACGTATTCGACTGAGTCACATGGAAAGATCTGGAATAACCATTGTGAAGAAGTTATAGTTATCACTGCTTTTAATTTACGATTATCACTTGTTACGTGTAGCTGCAGCCGTACCTGTAGCTGCGCAGAGACGATCCCTGACATTCGCTCTCGCTCGTATTCACAACAGAACGTTGACACTAGAAGCAATTCTCCAATGCCATTCTGATAAGTCATCGAGAATTCAAGCAACGAAGGCACTGCTCAAATTCCCAAGGACAACAGACTTACACGAGCGGCTGTAGACTTTTTAATGATGCCGCATACCGCACAAGACTGCCGCTCTGCGCTGTGAAGTTATGTGTGTGCGTGTGTGTTCCCCTCTCTTTCTCTCTTTCTTTACTCTTCTTTCAATCTCCCCCATCCCTTCCCCCTGTACAGGGTAGCATACCGGTTATGCCAAACTTGTTAACATCCCTGTCTTTTTTCTCTCTCTCTCTCGTTTTCCTTTTTTACAAATTAAAGTACTGAAAACCACAGGCGCCATTCAGCGTCTTCACTCAGCCCATATATCTGAAAATCTCGTGTGAACGCTCTACTTATCGAATTACGAGCGTCAAAGTCGTTGTCATGTGGAACGCAAAACCACTACAGTTAAAGCAGCATTGGCATAGCAGTAATGTTTTTCTCTAAATGCCAAATAAAGTGGTTTGAGAAAAATAGAACTTAGAAGTACAACGGCTTTTCGTCGCCCTATTTAGGGAATGATGTCTGGAAGATAGGACCATTCTCGGGATTCCAAGTAGACGTACGTGCCGCGAAAAGTTTGGCATTTGTCAGTTTCCTTGGTCAACAGTTGGCGGTGTGAAGTTGGTACTTTATGCCACCTAGCCCCTTACTTTCGTTTATGCGAACAATAACTTGCTGCATATGGTCTCTTTGTATATGCGGCACCGTCTCTTATTCCGCTATGTAGGCATTAACGCTGATATACCAAGCTGATCCTTGAGACTAAAAATGTTCTACAACAAAATAATAGTCATAGCTAGCTGTGACATCTTGACTGCATCTGCAGAGTAGACACATTCACCATGTCGCAACATATATAAAGAAAGTATAATAAATAATTTATGTGTATAACGGCAATTCTTTCTTGCACCCAGTCACACCATAATTCTTTTAGATAGAGCTAAAATCAGAAAATAGAGGAAAAGATCTCACGTCTGTACGCCCAGGGTTCCATATTCCTGAAAGCCCGCAGCAACTTCATGAGGCCTACAGTGCAGCCGGATGAAACTTTCGCTGCAATCAGCCTCCTTGTTAGGGGGCTTCGCGGGCTTCCCAGGAAGTCGTTCACTACGCCTTTTAGTGCTTGCACTAACTCGGGCGTGGGTTGCGCCGCGGGTGGGTGTTCTAGGCTGGGCTGAGTTGGTGCCATCGCAGCCTCTGTAGATGGTGCCGATGTTGCAGCGACAGTGGCAGCCGCTGCGCAGAGAAGGACAATAACGACGCAGGTGGATAGACGCATCATCGCTTGAAGGTGGAGAAAGCTGAATATGGGATACACCTGATCCCACCACGTGTCTTAACGCTGCTGTTTTAGGCAGAGCTTTGTACTACGCATGATACGCGTCTCGTCGGAACCAATCTGAAGCACCCTACTGACAGGGGCGATGAGCCAGTGTTCTGCAGCTCTCACTTGCGACCTTAGCCTTGCTATGACGTCGCAATATCTGTGGTCTCTGCGGAGGGGTGGTGTTGATACTCAGCTATACTGGCACCTTTCCTTGGCCTTTGTGTCCGTTATTTTGCGCCTCTGAGAAAAGCGCTTCGTGAAGATGGGGCGGGTCACGGAGGTCTGGGGCACAAGGAACAAATGCGGCACGGCTTTCCGAGTAATGTCAACTGAGCTGCGTGAGAGAGAAAGCTTTTCATGCATGATGACTCCCGGGGCGATTTGCGTAGAGACGAAAAGCTGCACTCGCTCCTTCTTTCCCACAGAGGGTCCTTGAAGCCCTACTGTGGTGCCCTGGCTTCCTCGGCTTCCGAGTCGACATGGGTGACCAGTTGCGACAGCGTTCTGGCCAGAGGACTCGCAGGATGTGCGTCACCGTGGTATGTCCCATGAGATGGCCTTTCCAAGGCTGCTGGTGAGTAGAGCGTAAGCACAATGCATGCCACTTTTATTAAAGATATGAACAAAGCGTTCTTCGTGCTTCGTCTTGCGAAGAAAGCCAGCTGTAAGGCCATCGACAGGTCGCCTTGAAAGTACGAGCTTATTGGGAGGGGAGGGAACGGGTACCTTTTTTTTTTTATTTGGAAGGTCTAAGAGGCAACTATGCAAAGAATGCAGTATCGTAAAGAAAATGAAAACCAACAAAGGTTCTCGGATCGAAGACTGTTCTCCTTGCGACTATAATTTTGTCGAGGCAGCGGCCGCTGAAATACATTAGTCCTTTACTAGCAATGTCGCTCCTTGGCAGGCATCCAGGCTGCGACAATATGACGGACGGTTATGAACTCTGGGGAAGATGTGCCCCTATGTTGGCTGACCTCACCCGGTAAAAGCAAACAGTAGTCATTTTCTTTGCTCGATAGGTTAGCTGCACAAGTGTAAAACAGCGCAAAAGTGATACAGAACCAGAGGTTCACAAAACTTCTGTTATTTGAGTGAATTCCGTGAATAGTCAGCATTCGCTTACCGGCAAGTATGGTAAGTGGTGAGTGGCGCATTAAGGAAGCGACAGTAACTGAAGGTAGGTTTTCTGTCATGTGGGAATGACATTGTATGTGGCCTTTTTCCTTTAAAGTAACGCGTGTCATTTCTTCTCTATTTTGACGTTTTACAATATGGGTGCGCCTTACGTTTGTCAGTTAATGATGCATTTCTTTCGCTTTTGTGATGTTCTGTTTCTTGTGATCCCACTATCGGCCACCTCACCACGTAGCAGTAGAGCTCTTTATCTAGTAATGTTAATAAATATATGTTAAAATAAACAAACGACAACATACTTGACGCGTTGACGAATAGTGAGCTGTACTTATGTGCGATAATTTATTTTTTAAGTTTGACAAGTGTGCGTTGACCTAAACGATTGGGCTCATCATACAATTTTATTGCAACAGCGATTATATAAACACTCTAGGCGCATCTTTACCGTCGCCGTCGGCGCCGCCGAGACGTTCTGAAGGAATAACATGGCCCCGCGCGTCGTATGTTCTATTTGCGAGTGAAAGCGTGCTAGGTGATACGACGATCGTGGCTCAAGCGGAGATGAAACGCACCAGCTTCCCTCCGTCGTGCGAAAGCCCCGAAGAGAAGGGGGGGGGGGGGATTCGTGGCCCCGGCAGAAACCATGTACTTTGAGCGGCCGAGCTTGATCACGCGCACCCTTTCTTGACAAGGTCGAGCAGACTGACCATGCCTTTGTACGTGCTGTTTGCGTTGAAGTGATAGACAGCACGAAATTCGCTTCGCTAGCTGCAGCAGGCGTGTTTCCTTACGCCGTTGTTCTGGTGAGTGACGCCATGTCGGATGCTAAAGGAGTTAGCTGCTAGCCTTACTTCGTACAACATTCCAATTTGTTGATTTGCATTCATTGCTTCGCACTTGCTGCGGAACTGTGATATTTTATTGTGACACTGAAATCACTAAAAATCTGGTCGCGTGCAGGACTGAGTTTCTTATGAGTGCATCAAAGTATAAGTTAGTCAGTTCAATAATACCCAGGAAACCCACATGTAAGCAATATTTAACGTATTGTTCTTTCCTCATATAGCGCATTACGGGAATATCCATATTAAGTTTTTTTTTCTAAATAGGATAACTGGAACAGATTTATATATTCATAGTGAAAGTTTGTTTACCGATGTTTGTGACAAAATGTTTTCAAGCAATATACGAGAAAATACAAAATTCGGAAATTTGGAATGCTTTAAGAACACTACACCATAAGACGGAGTATAGCTAGCTTGTCTTAACTTATCTGCGTGAGACTGGCCTAATTGATACTTGGTGAGAGATACAGTCACATACTACATACGTAGGAATAGTTTCTCGGTTGGAGCAACTGCCGGCCAGGTCTGCCAGGCTAACCACGTCTGTAGCAACACCACCACCACCACCACATTTTAAATGCGAACTAAAGTATCTATCTATCTATCTATCTATCTATCTATCTATCTATCTATCTATCTATCTATCTATCTATCTATCTATCTATCTATCTATCTATCTATCTATCTATCTATCTATCTATCTATCTATCTATCTATCTATCTATCTATCTATCTATCTATCTATCTATCTATCTATCTATCTATCTATCTATCTATCTATCTATCTATCTATCTATCTATCTATCTATCTATCTATCTATCTATCTATCTATCTATCTATCTATCTGCATTCGTATGGCTTGACATAAGTGCATGAAGAATATGAATGATAGTTCATGACGTGAGTAGCATTAAATGTATATCATGTACGTCATGAAATATATTACATGTCATAGTGATGCCATGAAGGTCGTTTCGTTACCTTCGTATAGTATACCACAGGCTGACAACGTATAGTATACCAGAATGCGCAGCTGATGGCGTGCATATATGACAAACGTGCAGACAAGTTCTTTCGTGACGAACATGGCATGCATGGGATCTATATACCTAATGACATGAGTGACAAAAATGACGTGATGCAAACGTGGTGTAGCCGTCGAGACCTTTTCATTATGAGATGTACTTGAATCTGCGTGTATGCTTGACCAACATGTCGTAACGAATGACATGTCATGACATTAATGGTATGACATGACATGGGTGGCATGGCATGAATGTCATGTATGTCATATGACATCAATGACATAGATGACAAGATGTCATTGCAGTAACTTATTTAGATGGCATATCTTATTATGCATGATATAACGCAAGCTAAATGAAATGACCTAAAATCCATGTCATTTTACAAATTTTCCGAAGTTTTTAAAGTGTAGCTCAAGAAAACATGGCGCGAGAAAAGAGGCACGCACACGGCTTCTACGACTTCATAAAGTCAATTTGATTGTTGCTGTAACGAGGCTTCCAATTACTTTGAAACTATTTTTGCCTGCCGACGCTTCTACACTTTCTATAGGTACTGAAGAAGAAGAAGTTCAGGCTTCTAAGAAAGATTTTTCGTGTATTTTGAATAAGTGCGATACGAATGTAGTTTTTATTAAGAAACAAAACATCATTGTTATGCTTTCGCCCGCCTAGCAAAAAATACTATGAGAATAACATACGAACAGCTTTCACGACAGCATTTGACCATTTAGCTCTTAATTTGCAGTCGTCCTTGCGCATAACGTTAAATACTTTGGTTGAAATTAGAACAACTGTTTATTTTCGAATGGTGATGCTGGATACGTAACAAAACATTAAGATTGGCGTGCGTATATATCTACAATTTGAAACCCGGTAGTGGTGTTTATATTAAAACGGCGATATACGAGGCACTTGGAGAATCTATAATGCACCACGGCTAAATCGTTCATGGTTGAGCATTCGTTTAAAAGTTCATAAAATTTCATCTTATTCATGATCGTAGTTGTTCTTTCATATGGTATACAATACTAGGGAGATGTTTCTTCAGGTGGTATGATACGCTAAAGT
This sequence comes from Rhipicephalus sanguineus, assembly GCF_013339695.2. Lineage (NCBI taxonomy): Eukaryota > Metazoa > Arthropoda > Arachnida > Ixodida > Ixodidae > Rhipicephalus > Rhipicephalus sanguineus. Next base: position 204,595,153 of record NC_051176.1, on the reverse strand, counting down.
ATACTGAATGTTATTATTTTGGTCAGGTAGTGTTTTATGCTCTCTGTAAAAATTAGTTCTCCAGTAATGTATAATTATTAGGATAAAAAAAAAGCGCCAACTTAAACTAGCGATACTGAAGCACACAGGCTAATAAAACAAACGTATTTATTAGGGCGAACTTGTGCCCACAAGTCAAGGTAACGGTGGTCGTGAAACTGCGAGTCAGACGAACTCCAAAGATGTCGTTCAGCTGTCCTCTTTTTTCTCCTCTCGAGAAAAGCCCGAGCGCGTGGTGCATGCGAGCCGGGTCCGGCCAGGTGCTCGTGGCACGATGCTCGCTGCGCGGCACTACAATACTGCGAGTTGATGGGCGCGGTATTTGAATGCTGCCAAGATGTCGCGGCAATATATAGACAGCTAAATTGCCACAGGCATGCACAAAGTATGGCTGAAGAATTTGTGAACATGAGGTGTCGACACCCCGTGTTCACAAATTTTTCGTCTCTTTAAGCTTCCATCTTCCCCTGAACTTCTGTCTTTTTTTTTTTGAAGAACTTGTTAATTTTGTAGCCATTTTTTGCATCAATACAGCAAAAGGTGATATTCTTACTTTTTATAAACAAATAGCAAACCTTGTCTGGTAACTTGTGGCTTCCTTGGATGAGAAAAAAAAAACAATGAAAAACTGAATACTACATACTTAAGTCCAAGTTAATTATGCGTCTATTAGATGAATATACGGGCTCGTGCTTGCCATAACTGTACTTCTGGTGCATAAAAGTACTTCTGGTGCTCGACAACAGACCCGAAGGTCGCGGGATCGAATGCCGGCCGCGGCGGTCGCATTTCTATAGAGGCAATCTGCTAGAGGCCCGTGTACTTAGATTTAAGTGCACGTCAAAGAACCCCAGGTAGTCGGAAATACCGGAACCTTTCGCTACGGCATCTCTCATAACCATATCGTTCGGGACGTAGGACTCCAAAAATAATTTTATTACTTTTTCTGCCTTGTAGCCTATGGCAGATAATGTCTGTCACTATTTATCGTTTTTGCGAAGAAGGCTGTGCAAGCCTGTTCTCACATAATTAATTGCTTTACATTTTTGCCCTCTTCGAACGCATTTATTTTATTCTTGTTTTCTATCCACTCTTCATTTCTTCTCATTGTTCCAATATGTTTGTGTATATGTTGGCGCATCAGAACAGCATACCACGCGGGAAGAACGACCTATAGCTGATAACATAACATGCAAAGAAAAAAAAAGAACACCATGTCATTGCAAAGATACCTTCAACGCAACAATGGGAATGACAACACTTCCACGTAATATAGAGCAGCGGCATTCGAAGCACTCAAGAAACACTGCGAAAAACAATTATTTCGCTTGCTGCCTTAAGAATGTTCTAAAAAAAGTATTTTCGCTTTTGTTATATGCGTTACTAGCGTTCAGCACAGCCGCTTTCGTTGAGAGTATTTTGAAAATACCAAAGCGCACTTTCGCATTGCGCTTGTTGACCATGACCGAGGTTATTTATTTCTCTGATGAGCTTTTTTTTTCAGGCTTGGTATACGCCTCAGTAAAAACCCCGTAGCACAGCCGAGGTACTTAATTTTGTCGCATTGAAAACATTACATGGCGTCGCCTAAGATACTATATTCCACGCACAACGTCGCCCAGAATACGGCGTCGCCAGCTCTAGGTTCATGGCCCGAATTGGCGCAGTGAGGAATCCGCTGTGAACATCTTGTTATTCGGCAATCGAGCCTGTGGCCGTTTCAAGCAGATAGCTGTTTTTGTATTTACACGCAGTCCACTTCAGAGCAACCAAAGCGAAGGGCAATGTATGCAAAGTTAGGTCGGAACGCCAGCGTTGCGCTAGCGGCGTTTTGCACCGTGCTCTGGCGAACGTGTCCACGTTGTTTCACCGCCGCTTATTCATGAGGTTTACGTCCTTGAGCATCTGCATATACGCGAAACGGGTTTTTCCTGGACGCGTGTGACTATGGCAGCGCTCGCTTTTGACCTGGTAGGCAATAGAACTATCTGAAAGCAACATCGCGGGAAAGGGGATATCCGCCGCGTTTCCTCTCTCGATGGCTGTGTCGATGTTTACGGGACGCGTGAATACTCATCGCCACTGTCGTCATCTGCCGGGCGCAGTCAACTGCACCTACATCGCGGTCTTCTTGTGGAAGTGACAGACACTTCGTGTGCAGTGCCTTATACGTGCCGTGTGCGTTATAATAATTGCGCGATACGTGACCAGTCAACAAGCATCATTACACGATGCTGTATTATTACACACAGAATGCTTTGTTCTGAACTTGCGTCCAAATTAGCCGATTCACGTGCCTGTGGGCTAATTTGCTGCGATAGCAGTTAACCATGCGGACCTCAGCGGACTCGCTCAAGTTTATGGAAGCCAGATGCAATCCTGCATACGTTAATAACAATAATTTTTGGTGTTTTAACTCCCAAAACCGCGATATTATATGAGGGAGGCCATAGAGGAGGGATCCGTAAATTTTGACCTCTCAGGTTTCCTTAACGTGCACCTAAATCTAGGCAGACGCGCCTCGAGCATTTCGGCTCAATCGAAATGCGGCCACCATGGCCGGGATTCGATCCCGCGACCTTCGGGTCAGCACTATAACCACTAGACGACCTTGGTGGGTAATTCTTCGTGTGTTCCTTCAACTGCACGCAACATCGACAAATAATGCAGCGCGACGACCACTGCAGCGACATTAAAATGGCACTTCCTGTGGCGACATCTAAAAGAGCGTAGGTTGTTAACTACTGATGATCTGCGAACAGCGGTTAAATCGCGAATAAGCTACGCTGCGCTAACGTATTGCTATACTCTTGAATCCGAAATACATGGGCCACCGGAATATATAACTTTCGAAGTCACCGACAACCATGTTGCGAGCCTTGCAGAGCCTGTACTGCAAGCACAGGCTCTGCACTATACTCGGTGATGCTCATGTTTCAAGTACACATTTCTGCAATGGTACCTGTTTGATCTCCACTAGAGGTGATGGGCAAGATTGCCCGTCACTCCCATAGGTTACGCGTAGTGGCAATGGCGTTGCGGTTGCTGGACAGCTACGACGCATGCCGCGGTGAAGTGGAACGCCCTAATGCAGAGGAAGGTTATATATAGGTGTTGATTGTAATCAGCGCATCTCTCTATTACCTGCATAGGTCAGCAAAAAAAAAAGTAGGGCTCCCTTTTTCCGTAACTCACGCCTCTGATCAATGAATGTTGAGCTGGTTTATAGACGCTAATGCGTTGAAGTATGTTTAGTGGATGTGAGTATTAACGTGAGCCGGACATAAGATTGATCGTAATGCTGAAGTTGAGTAGATATGGCCATAGGTCGGCAAAAAAGAAAGGCGGAGCTCACTCAGACTCACTCAATAAATAAATTTCGCGCTTAAGGCTCACTCGGACTCAAACTCGTCAAAATGTTTCTCGCCCAGACTCACTCAGATCAAACTCGCGGCTTGATCTGAGTCTGAGTGAGTCTGGGTGAGTCGACTATGAGTGAGTTTACCGACCTATAATTACCTGATTTGATAGTGTGAATATGGTCTATTGTCGAGTTGCCTGTTCTTTGGTTGATTGAATTTAATGGTGGCCCAATTCTATTAGCGATTACCTTTGTAAATACCTTATGGGCAACAGACACTAAGCTGATCGGGCAGTAATTTCGCAAATCATTGACGTCTCCATTCTGGTGGATTAGGATGATGTTAGCATCATGTTAAAGGGTTCAACTTAAATTGAGGACGAAGCCGCGAGCCATGGAAAGGAAAAAGATAGGTGTAACGTTAACGGACAAGAAGAGAGGAGAGCGGGTCAGGGAACAAACCCGTGTTAAGGACATCATAGTCGAAATTAAGAAGGAATTGGCATGGGCAGTACGTGTAGCGAGAAGCCAATATAACCACTGTTCATTGAGAGTAACAGACTGGATTTCATGAGAAGTCAAGCGCACCAGGGGGAGGCAGAAAGTTAGGGGGCGGGTGAGATTGAGACGATTACGGCGGTAACGCGGCCGCAGCAGCCACTGGACCGGGCTTAGTGGAGAAACAAGGGAGAGGGCTTTGCCCTGCAGTGGGCGTAGTAAGCCTTGTGGAGATGATGATGATGCAGAGGAAAACAACGACGGGAGTGGCAAAATTATCACCTAGAGAATATGCGGTCAACGGACACGTATTTTGAGTGGGTTACCTGAGACCAGCTGTATAGTTCGGAAGCGGCATATTTCGGGCTCTTTGTTAAAATTTCCTCTTTCCGAAAAATTTAATGACATAACAAAACAAATGTAGGTGAAGTAGTGTAATCATAATGGGATCTTAGCACTCGACAAACAAAACAGCATACTCGCAGGGAAAAGTTGTATTGGGAAAAATTCGAAGCAAGAAAGCCGAACGCGACTCAAAATCAAGCCCAGTTTCTAGCTCATGACTGCGATCACCGTGAGAAATAAAAATTAATAATAATTCTTAAAACCTCTTACAATGTTGTATGATCGCACTGCAGTATTTCTGTATGCTCTTTAATCTGCTTTTTTATAGAAATTTATAATGGTTACCAGGCCACTGCGGCATAATCGGTAACGAGCATACCGATGATGCGGCTAATAATTCACACGAAAATGGCGCGATAGAGCCCATTCCACTGACAAGAGGTGACGCAGCATCAAAGATCCGTACGCTCGCGCGTGATGTCGCATGGTCTACGTGGAACACATCCGGTTTATTCCACACCCACCTTCACCACCTGGACCCGTGTCGACGACTCATAATTCCATCCGGACTATCCCGATCTGAGGCGACCGTTCTCTTCCGCCTGTGGCTCGGTGTGTCCTTTACAAACGTATTTGTTTTGCGCATCGTAATGGCATACAGGGCTGCCTCTGACCATTGCGGCAGCGAAGAAACCATAGAACATATCTTGTGTCATTGCCCTAAGTACAGCTCCCAGAGACAGTCTCTCTCAGCAGTGTTTTCACGCCTCAACGAACGGCCACTTTCTGAGCAATCAATCTTGGAATGCCGGAAAGCTCGATCTTCACACCAGAAAGCGAAGGCGCTGCTGAAGTTTCTGCGAGCGACCCGCCTTGTTGGACAATTATGACACCCCCATGCGCGTATGTTTCTACTAATCACCTCCCCTCTCTCATTCTTATCTTCCTTACTTTTCTCTCCCTCCCCGTACCCCTTTCCCAGTGCAGGGTAGCAAGCCGGATATTTGGCTCCCGGTTAACCTACCTGCCTTTCCGCTTCACATTTCTCTCTTTCGCTATCTCTCCTATGACCTTGTGTATGTGTACGTCTGCTTATTTTCCCATTACGCAAATCTGCAATAAATCGCTATTTCGGCTGTTAGTCTGTCAGATATCAAATACCTGTCCTTATACCTAACGTGAAATCATGTAATGGCGGTCTGAGCGTCAGGTATCAGAAGCTGCGCAGTCGGCAGAGGGTACAGTGCACTGCCACTATTTATTTATTTATTTATTTATTTATTTATTTATTTATTTATTTATTTATTTATTTATTTAAAGTCTCAAGGTAACGTCGGAACTTTGGGCAGTGTCGTAGTCGATGACTCCTATTAATATTGACCTCAAGGTCCCTACGTTCCGCACATGACCGTTTCTTCATTCCATTGCCATCAGAATGCAGCTGGCGCCATCAGAAATCTCGCTGGCCATCAACCTGTTTCTTAGTAGTATAACGCCAGCATTACTGAGCCACAGCGTTGATGCCTGAGGAATGAATCAAGGGCTCGTTTATTTGTTAGACAGAACCTAATGAAACGAACAGACAATGAAACCAAGGAAAATGTAGGGGCCACATTATTCGTAGTTTTTAACTGTAGTGTCGCAGTTAGGACATAAACGGAAAGCAATGAGAGTGGACGAACAAACAACGCGCCGCCGGTAGAGACCGGTAGCGGTCCCGAGACCGTCGCCGTGCGCTGCGGAATTAAAGAAATAAAATGGGTTTCCAACTTGCACACTCTGTAACGTCATGAATTCATCGCGAAAACGACTTTGAAAGAAAAAGAGGAAAGGCGCAGGATTCTAAAAAAGTCCATATCGTGAAGGTTACTAGGATTAACGTTTACATCTTTCTATAGCAGACACAGAACTTGTTCATTACATTTGTAAGGTGCACACTGGAATCGAACCCGTTTCCTCTAGCTTAGTAGTTCCACACTTTAGCCGCCAAGCTTCTGTTGTGGGTATACCCGAAAAGTTAACATTAAAACTTGATATGAAACATTATATTGTCACGTGGTCGTGACGTCGACGAAGACCGCAGGCGAGGTGTCCAAAATGAAACTCTTTATTTGGCCGAACTTGTGGCCGATAAACGAAAAGTTGATTTACAGCAATATACACGGTATGCACTGATGGCGGCGAACAGAGCGTCGACCGTCGATCAACTGACAAGCGGTCAAGCGCATCGACTTTTATACAGGCGCTATCGAACTTTCCAGCGATATCGCTGGTGGCGGCGTTATCTCCCGACAAGGCTGGAGCATTCGCGTGCGGCGCGCAATCTTAACAAAACGATCTACTACAATCGCGAAGCTTCTCAAACACTGCTTCGCGGACAGCGTCGAGCGTTGATAACCGTCCTTGCTGGTCAAACCCGAATACATCAAAATAAAACAAGAAGTGGGCGTGCCAATATGAAGAGAAATTTTCACACATTTTTCACAAGGGTACTCATCTGTGAACCTAAACATTTCAGCCTTATGCCGGAATCAGCCTGAGTGAACAGAACTCACACAGACTTATTACGAAAAATAATTCGGCAGATCCCACGCGTTGTGGGAATCGGTTTCATGCCAGTCAGCGGGTACTTCTATGCTGTATTTTATGACTTTGAGCCAAGCGTTACGAGGTGGATCGACGTGTTTTTGTAAGTGTAGTAACAGTGTGCACATCGTGGCCTTACCAGACAGGTCTACAACAATGGCGTTTAAAGGGTAACTTATGGTGCGACGTAACGTCAGCCCTCACGTTAGAGTACATACGTCAGTATTATCGAAACTAAGTGCACTTTATGGTGCATTCATGTGAATATCATACGTAGCTTTCGTTAATGTATTCCTCAGGGGTCGAGTAATGCTTCAATATAGCTTACTGAATCATAGGAATACAAATGTAATGTTTATTAGACTGCTATAAAAGCGGAGCCAACACTGGAACCACAGACATTAACCTGATATGATGCTGGTATCGTAGGAGTACATATGTAGGGTTTATTGCTTTCTTGTAACATTAGATAGCCAGTACCACAAGCACAATCGACGTTGCACCGACATTACGCCTACATAGGGTCTTTTTCCAAAGCAGTTTCTAGAACTGGCGGGGCTCTGTGGTAGACTACCTGAACGCAAAATGCTTCGGTTCGATTCCTGTTGGGATCCTAATTTTTATTCTTTGCATTCGTAGGGTCAACGCTGCCGATGTCGGTTTTTCTTAACGCTCTCGCATTATGTCTGTTCTCGCCGTTCCTGAGTAGATATAAACTGCCAATCACCTGTGGCGCATACCCGTACGCCGCGGCCCGGGATAAACGGGTATGTGCCACAGGTGTCTGGTGGAAAGGGTTTGACGATGTACGCGAACGGATTTTCACGTTATTCATGTCATGACCCGACAGTCATATTCGTCAAATCCTCTTGCCCTCCCATGCCAATTTGGTCTACACCAAGTTAAGGAGGCCATTTTGAGACCACACAGACGTAGCGGATAGATAGATAGATAGATAGATAGATAGATAGATAGATAGATAGATAGATAGATAGATAGATAGATAGATAGATAGATAGATAGATAGATAGATAGATAGATAGATAGATAGATAGATAGATAGATAGATAGATAGATAGATAGATAGATAGATAGATAGATAGATAGATAGATAGATAGATAGATAGATAGATAGATAGATAGATAGATAGATAGATAGATAGATAGATAGATAGATAGATAGATAGATAGATAGATAGAAACACTCTAAGTACCAAGGGTTCGCTAGAAAATGCTTCGCATTTAATAATTTTAAACTTCAAGGCTCACTCAAACTCCGGCTGACTAAACACAAGGTATGATTCACTTAGATTCTGATTAATCATTATCAGACAGAGTATGACTCACTATAGCTTGGCGCATGATAGCCTTAGTTGCTTATGAGTCATTAAACCCAACAAATAAATCACTATAATTAAGGCTAACTCAGACTCCCGCTTACGAGTATGAGCGGGCCGCAGTATGTCTGGATCTTAGTGATCTCCACTGAATTGTTATAACATAGGCCTTAGTTAATCAACGTGAGCAGATGCGAGTCTGAGTGATTCTGACTCATGAGTCAGTTTGTCGCTCTATGGAGCCCAGCTGTGCGAGTGGAGAAATGCAGTGTTCCAGCGAACTCGTAGGAAGACCTTGAAACAAGTGAACGTCTGTATTACAGGAATGTAACAAACTTCGCATTGTTCGCAGTTCTCTTGAGAAACTTAAAATACTCTATACTGAGGTTAGGGAATTCATTGCGGTGATTATATAACAAATGTTTAACGCATTGCTTCAAGAATTAACGTGCATAATTTATGGCACATCCCTAACTGCATTTGCTTCACCGCTTCAGCTCTAAAGATATATACTCAAAAGCCAAAGCCTCTACATTTGATCCACCTTCATTATTTGAGCCCATTCAAGAGAGGTTCAGTGCGCATGCAGCATCAGTCGTTCCGTCCTACCTTATTTGAGAGCAATAATCCTGCGGCACTCTAGCTCCCAGACATGTGGCAGTCTTTCACATCTCGACTTCTCTTCCTGCAGCCCGGAAATATTAAAACCGCGAAGCTAATATCACGGCAAAGAGTTATTTAGATATTTCTCAATAGGCTCTACAACTCCTTTGATGATTTTACAGTTAAAGCTTTACTTTCAGAGATGCTTAAATAATTATTTGTATTGCCCACCAACGCCCCCAGTAAAAAAGTTTTGCGCTATTGTCAGAAGAACAATGATCAACACAAGATCGGTGGCATTCTCGTAAAGCAGACGCAGATCTTTAGTATTCGCACGAGTTATCTGAAACACCCAGCGCATCAGTATACCAGGCATAGGTCATAAACAATGAGCCTGCTATCACAAGAACGTCTTACGTTACAATTGTTCGTAAGAGAGAATTACAGCGAATCCCGATTCTGGACACGTCTTTAACGAAGCCAGCTGACCGATGGCAAGGATCCCTTACTAACGAGCAGCTTTGTCATTTCGGGCCCTGAGACTTGCGTAGACAAAAATTTCCTAGAAAGCTGTTACTGCCACACTCTCGCACATTTTACCTGTTACAAAAGTATGATAGTTCGAAGAATGTTCAAGTGAATAAAGTGGGTGGGCATAGCTACAAGGAATAAGGGAGTACATTTACTATTGTTTCACATGCATTGTCTTGCCACGAGGTCACATATTTGGAGAGTTTACCTCAACCGCTTTTAGCGATGTTTTACCTCAACTTTATCAATAAAGCGCAGCAATATCCTACATTAATGCTTCCACCCTATTTGAGGTATTCCACAAACACACACACACACACACACACACACACAAATCCTTAGCGCCCTCCCCCTCCCGCCCCCCCAAAAAAGCACTGTTTTCATTTGCTTCTACACTAACCTTCGCACATGGAACTTCTTTATCCTGAGGAAACTAACGTGCGGGTGTTCCCTAGGCGGTTGCTTTGTCTCGGGATATTAACGGCCGAACCACGTCTCGTCACTTTGCTTGAAAATCAAACTCGTTTTTTGCAAAATATTCCGAAACAGCCTCTTCATCACTGCACTTTTCTTGTTTCGTTCAGTTTGAAACACTCGGGGGTCGATTTCGTTGCAAACTTTCTCTTGTCAGAGTCCTCGTGAATAACGGAACCCATTTTCAGTGATATTCCCAGTCATGGATGTCGCGTAAAAACAGCCGCAGAACGTCTTCGATGGTGAACTTTTTATTATGGTAAACAAGAACAAAGAAAGAGGCGCTCTAAAAGTGTTTCGGCGAGGAATACAAATAGGCTGGGCAGCGTTAAAGAAAAACCGAGCCTGTCGTTTGAGTCCTCCAATTGCAAGTGCCCCAAATCCCGCCTGCGTCTTCGCGCTCATGTTCGCGCCCCTAAAAGGGGGCCCTCTCTCCCTCCCCTCTCTCCCGAGTAGCCGCCCCTCGGTCCACTAAATCTCTCAATGAAAACACAGTCGTCAGCTACAGAGCTCTGTTGTGGTGTTACCGGCGCATCCGTCGCCTCTTCTGACCTTGAAAGGAAACAGCGGCGATCACGGAGGGGGGGGGGGGGGGGGGGGAGGCAAAGAAACGCAAAGTTACAACGCATGAAGCAGTGCTTTTAGCTGATTTTCGGTGGTCCTTCATGATCAGGTTACGGATGGCTATTACATCTGCAGGTACAAAAGTAGGAACAACCCTTCCGCTGGGTTTTTACCTTCCATTACATAGATGGACAGTTTTACCATCGGCTACCGGACATTTAACGGTAGCACACGCGAGGCCACTGCCACCGAGAATTTGCAAAATTTCGTGGCGCAATATGTTTACATGTTTTCTTTGGAGAAACAGGAGCCTGATTACAGCTCTATGCTTTTCCATACTGAACGTTTGTGAAAGTGATGCTATGGTCGCATTAAATCTGAAAAAAAAAAGATTAGCTAACAACAAAAGTAGCTGATTTTTCACAGCTGAATACAAACAAATCTTCCCATTCGCCCTGAAGTTTACAGTCCTCTAGCTAAATTGCTTCCTGGGTAAGGCTAAATACTTATCAGGATCCCCTTGTGAAAGCATAAATTCTGTCACACACACGTACACACGCTGAGAAGGCACTCCCTCATTCATAAGTGGTTAGTGAATGTACTTGCATATAACACAAGTCCGTATCAGTGCTGTGGCGTTCTACATCACTGATGCACTGAACCACATTTCCAAGATTTTCGCCTTTGTGAAAAAGTACTCGCCTAAACGGCTCAAAGCTATGCGAAGGGCGAACCTGATGTCGTCGAAAGAACGCTGGTGCTTTTTGTTTTCTTATTATAAAGTTTGTCCTGTGGTATGGAACTGCTTATGTTCAATGAAATCCAACAATGATATAGGTCTACAGATGGCTGTATCATGGTTGACTTTGGGTGTAGCCCTCCTGTGGACAGATAGTGGCAGCTTCACGTGCGCATTATATTGTCACATTACAAGCGTTTCAGGTTTCTTCAAATTTCTAAATGCTGCGCGTAGCACAGTCAGGGAAAGACTCATTTGTCTCTTCATTTCAAGCTATCAAAGGACCTAGAGAGATAAACCGGGCCTATCATTATTTATACTAGTCCTGAAATGATTTAATGCATGCCTTTACTGTTTGTTAGATTTTTCTTTTAATTTACGAACAACGCTTGTTCCAGAGTTGCATCTTGGCGTAGAATAATGTGTAAGCTTATAGTGAGGTCACTTAGTAGATTCTAACGTACAATTACGTCCACTTAAGTTAGTCAACTCTGCAGAAAAATAACGCGCCGATGTCATAATAAAGTTTTCAATTGCTAAAACATCATACCGGATTATACCTGCTGTGTCTTATTTCCTTTACTTTTTCATATCCCTCTAATCTCTTGCAGAATCTCGGAGGCATCTTGCCATTTTAAACACTTTTCACTTTTAACACCCACCAGATTCCCGTTCTCCTCCACGCAGCACTTTTTTTTTTTTAGAACCTAGCAATTCCATGCTTGCGTGCCAGAAATTGTGAGGCTCACTAAGGCAGTTCACTTCGTCAAATGATGGTCACCTTGAGTTTGCTCAATCTGTCGAGGACGCCAAAATTACAGCATTTATGAGGTAGATTTACTATGCAAAGGAAAGTTAAACTTGCAAGATGCGAACATCCCATCTGATGCGCCGCGTTTCCTTAAATGCCGGAATTTGTGCCTTTGGGCGATCGGTAAGGAAGGTGTAAAAGACCGCCTAAGCTTAAACTATTCCCCCCGTAAGTTACTCCCACAACGGGAAATGCTTGCACTGCCAGCTCCTCTTATCATTCGAAAATAACGCGGAAACATGAAGGCACAGGAGCATTGTGGCTCAGCGGTTGTTTATTTTTTTATTGAGACGTCATACACAGCACAAAACACAACATCCTGACTGTGAGATTATGATGGCAGAAGGCCACGAACAGCGACCATGAACATGAGGCACGTTCAATGATAAAAAACAAACAACGAACCGTGCAAGGCAAAATCACTCGAAGAGCTTTCCTTAAATGCAGAGGAAGGTAACTTGAAGTGCCTTTTACTTTAGAAAAGTAAAAGCGGCATCTCATATTGACTCCTGCACGTTGTAAAATATAAAAACTTGGACTGTTGACAAAGACGTATCCAACACCGCTTCCATAATGTAGTACGTGCGTGTGCAGAGAAGCGTCGGCCAACTTTCGCTGCTGAGACAGCGTCACCTGTCGACAATTTGTGCGACTAACCGCTTGACCAGCTGCGGTTGGGCTGCATCTGCAGCCTCAGCGATTACGTCCAATGCCGACAGATGCCGCATCCCAGTTTCAGGCATTCGATACGGCGTTGACGCCGTCTTTGTACGTGGCCACCGACGGCCAATGCTCACGGCAACTGTTACGCGCCCGTGCGTTCGGTTAAGTTCTTTACTATCTCTTACGGCACAGCATAGGAGTTGACAATACACACATAAAGTTCATACACTATGAGAAGAACAAATATGATGACTAAAACCCCGGAGCCTATAACAAAACTCGTTACTGCAAACGCTTCAATGTCTAGAAACAACAGTTGGCAGCTACGTATACGTCAGTGTATGTGTCAGTATTGAAATGGACTCATAAAAAATGATCTACCATGGCAGCTAAAATAAGTTCTTCAGTTGTACGTTCTAAAATTAGGAGCTGGTCTCGTCTTATTGAGGTATAGGGGATTACTTTCGAGCCCCCCAGTATTCCTTAGCTTACACATAAATCTAAGTAGTACATGTGCACGAACGTTCCTGCATTTCGTCCCAGCTGCTGCCGCCGCTGCCGGGGATCAAACTTATGACCGCGTGCTTAAGAGCGCAATGCCATAACCGCTAAGAAACCTCGGCGAGTTGCACAATGGTTCAAATCTCATATTTTCTGGGCCCTCAATTCCTATCCATTCTATCATGCTATCCATTCCAGTGCCAGACATTCTATTGGGAATAACAAAATTTAACTTTTGCAACATGCTTTTTGCAATATGCTTCTCGCATCATTTTTTAGCAACTAATTATCCTCATTAAACCTGCAAGCGCAGCCGCTTTTAATTAGGCGCCAACATGCATGCACTATGCGAACACAATGAGTTAACACGATTGGACAGGTGTCTTTCATACATTTTAACCAGACAATTTCATAAAAAACAGCTGAACTTTTTCTAGCCGTGCACTGCCAATTCTAGACCGACAGGGAATATAGCAACATGCCAACAATGGAATGATTCTACCTAAAGCATATTGGAATATATTTGGTCACGTTAGAGGATATGTTGCAAATTTTAAACCAAATCAAACAGCGGGCAATGCAAACGGACAAAACTGTGCGATGATATACAATTTTTTTCCTAGCTAACTTTATGCGCACTGAAAATATACCTGCTTTAGAGAAAAAAGGATTACTTCAGTAGCATATTTCAGGACGTCTCTTTTTGGACTCTTTCGAGAGAAATGATTTCTACCAAATGCGTAATATTTGCAACGTGATTGGCCTTGAACATTGCAACATTGCAACAGTCAGTAGAATAGAATTTCAGTTATGTGTAAAAACACAACATGTACGGAATTTTTCTGATGGATGACAAAATTTCACTTCAAGATACGTGATACTGTGACAATGTTGTACAATAACATGGAGCGAAATAAACAGTATGTCATATCTCTAGATTCATTTATTAACGTAGCACAGCGGTGTTTGTTTACAGTGTGTAACGGCGACAAGAAAGCCTTATCGAGTAGGGGAAAGCAAAACTTTTAGAGAACCAATCTGCTACCGGACCTAACCTTTCACAACCGTTACTCCTGCGCATTAGAATTTTCATAGGACTTAGTGTTTTCGAGAAGGCTTTGCCAAAGTAAAATCAGAATATTGATTCCTACGTAGACACTACCGCACAATTCTTTTTTTCTAAAAAGTGGAATGCGTAGATATTAGGCTACGTAAATAATGCGCGAAATGAGGAACGTAGCCCCAACAACAACGAAAAAGTGAGATGTTTCACAAGCGGCTGTTGTCAACAATAGATATAACCGCTTCCAGGCCCTTTCGGCTAGCGCCCATCAACCTAGAAACTTTTCCGACTGTAGCGCCGTTGCGTGCTGTGCCGTTCATTGGCGCTGTTTTAAATTCTTTGGGATCCTTATTTTGCAGGCTAGAGGGCATCAGGAGCTGTTTTTCCAGTCGACCCACCGGAGCTTCACAGGCCACGAACACGATGAAGCTAAGCATGGAGCTTAGCATGAAGACCCCAAGTGACAGTAGCACCTGCGCAGTACATAGACGATTTGATTGTAATGTTTTCCTAAGTAGAAATACCTCCTTTCATTAATATTGCAAGAGAGTATGAGCGTACGCATGTGAAATGAAAAAAAAAAGACAGCCAGAACTAGAAGCAGGAGTTAATTGGTTGACAAAAAGTCGTTTAGCTATCCAGAATGGAACTACATAGCAGGTCGTCTAGTCGCGGCAAATGTGTACGCCATGTGCTTTATTTTGTGCTTTTTTTAGAATTCATAACAGTCGCTCCTAGCAGGATAAAGGACAGCGCCGTTTTTTTTTTTTTTTTTGCCTGATCGCTTGCAGACGTGTCCCACTAAAAGCTAATTTTATTATCGAGAATCTTACTGAATATAAATGCGCCTAACACCTACTGACTTCAATATCGAGATTGAAGCGTTTGTCGCGCACAAAATGAACATGGTTTAAATTGTTGCATGTTTTCTATGACCTAAGTGGACACTTAGGTCATGACGTAGGCCACAGTGTCGAGCAAAGAACGCATGCCTTATTCAAATTAGACAACCGACGTGGTGGTAGGGCCTTGTATGCCACATGTGATTCGCGGGTATGCTTGTAATCTCACCAGGCTACGAATCCGCATATCTTGGTGAGACACGACGACCATCTTCACATTCATAGTTCAACCGCCGTGGGTGGGTCTGTGGGTTCAGTGATTTTCGAAAATATTAACCGCCATGTATTTTAATACACAGCACAAGGCGACATCAAGTTGTTTTTCATTTATTCCAGGGGCGTACACATCAGCGCCCATCGGTTGGTTACGCGAGGCCTTTTTTTCATATCGATTCCCATTTTTCCGGCTCTAGTCATTATCAACTCTTCTTGCGTTGAGAACGGCTGATCCAGCATCCTGGGGTCGGTCCCGCAGTGTCTCTGCACTGACCCAAAAGGCTTTAATGATGTATACGTGTCGTCGTGGGGGCTGTGCTTTCACAGTGCTTGATATTTGAGAAATATTTTCCGGGAATAAGCCAGTGTATTCAGACGCAGACTCACCATTGTAAAGTGAGAGATGAACGTCCTCTCACGGGCCAGGGCGAAGATGAAGTAGTAGAGGGGCACGTGGATGCAGTAGATGCCGAACGAGAGACGACTCAAAGGGACAAGCGCCTTCCAGGACAGAAATCTCGATACCAGACCTTTTGTGGTAGATCAATGAAAGGTAACATTCAGTAAATCGGTGCAATCACCGTGACACGTTCATCATGCATCATACATGACACAGAACTAGCTATTACGCAGTTTTCCTTTCACCAGGCTACATTACTGCAGAACGTCATGAGGCTTTTTGCAGGGGTGTACTACTTTGTTACATATAAATTGAATACACTTTCTGTCTTATTGTCAATAATAATTTTACTTGTTTCCTATCATTCTCTTGAGCTGCCGCATCGAAGCTGTCGCCAGCAGGCTGATGCTGCGACGGGCCGAGAAAGATAACCCGAACAAGGTACAAATGAAGGCGCGGTTTACCAAAGCGTCAAGACAGGCTCACCTCCTTTGCCCGCAGCGCAGGCGAATACCAACCAGCCCAAGAACACGGAGCAACAGAGGCTGTTCGCGAAAGACACCAGGAGGGTAACCCATTCCTCTGTTGGGTTGCGGCCGCGGCACCAGTCATACTTGATAAACAGACACGTGAGCCCACAAGTTGCGCACAGACACCACATGGAGAACTGTTTCATCTATAAGGGAAAAAAAAAGGAAGAAAAAAGGTGAAGTGTCCTCTGCCATACCTCCAACATCGAGATGCATTTCGCGTTTTTTTTTTACTTTGATACTACAATTTTGAAGATACTCTCAAAGCCGATGCAAAAATGGTTCTAGTTTCGGTTCTACCACCTGTGCCTTTAATACGACGAATATAAAAGAATATGGTTTCAATCTCTTCTATAACATTCCTGTACGGCTTGAACCTGTTCAGTGGGCGGTAAAGTAACAATTTACCAAAATACGTCTAAAAAAGACGAACAGTTGTTTGTATTTCGCGCTCTTCAGATCAAGGGATCAGCTACCATGGGTTTAATCCATGAAGCTTTTTATTTGAAATTGATATTTGCCCTTTTCTGGCCACCCCTTCGCTACTGTCATGTCCAGCATCACGACTGGATACAACTTATCCTTATGAAGAATTCTAGTGTAGCACTATTTTTCTTAGTACGAGCCCTTATTCACAAAAAGACAGCTGCCGGCCAATCGCGAGCTGTTGCATATTCTTTGCGAACTAACCGACCAATGAAATAGAGAACTTACAAACGAAAACCTTTGTGAATTTGCCGACACAAATACGAGACGCTTGTTTGGGGCAGTAATATCAAGTACAGCCGCCCAAATCTTTAACTAGCGATCGCGAGTGGCGACTTTCCTGCACGTCAGCGCCCTATGACGGAGTCAAGTTGCAAAAAGGGTGAGGGTAAGCGCATGCCCACAAAGCGCTCTCGGCTGGGCCCATCATCTGTTAATAATAATAATAGTTGTGGTTTTAAGCCTCAAATTTGCGATATTATGAGGGAAGCCGTAGTGGAGGGCTCCGGAAATTTTGACCATCTGATGTTCTTTCACGTGCACACAAATCTAAGTACACGAACTTCTAGCATTTCGCCTCCATCGAAATGCGGCCGCCGCGGCCGGTATTTCATTCCGCGACCTTTGGGGCAGCAGTCGAGCACCGTAACCATTACACCACCGTGACGGGTCCATCATCTGTTAGGCTGTTCGCACGTCAGACGAGCCATGGTCTTCGGCATATCTCATGAGCGCGGACCTTTGGCGTATTATAAAATTGCCTTTCCTCGATTGCTTGTTGCAATGTTCGTCTTCGGAACATGAAATTCGAGCAAAACCATTCTCCTACTCACGGTGCATGTTTATGTGAAGTGCGCTGATATGGAGTGACGTCCTTAAAAAAAAAAAAACCTAGCAGATGATGGCCCCAGGTGACTCCACGTTGTGCGCATGTGCTTACTCTCGCCCTTTTTGCAACTTGGTTCCGTGATATGGGACTGACGCACAGAAAAGTCTCGTGCGCACTAATTAAATATTTGAGCACCTGTGGTCCATCGGAGTGGCCGAACAGGTCGCCATCTTTCTGGCACTAACAACTAAAGATCCATCCCCCATCTTTTCCGATTCCATGACGGCCGTCAGGTCGTTTGACGCCAATCAAATCTCTTTGGCTGCTCACAGCATTTTAACTAAGTCTACAATATTCCCTCATGAGTTGACGTGGTTTCCCGCCCACATGGGCGCCTCCATCGACGGCATCGCCAACCCCAACGAAGTGCTCACGCTCGGGCGCGAGGACTCATTCTCCGCCCCGGGCACACGAGCCCCCCGCACGCTGCGGGGGAGGGGGGTGGCGATGACGCCGACGGAGACCCGTTGACCACCTTTCACGAGGTCACTTCACACTATAGGCTAGGCAGGAAATCCTTTCCAGATCCGCACAGAGAGCTAACTCGGAAGCAGGAGATCGCCCTCCGACTCCTCCAGATTAGATCGTTCCCGTCGCCGGCCACTATGGCCGTGTATACAGACATTTCGCCAAAGTGCTCAGCGTGCGATCAGCTAGCAACTTTTTCTCATTTAATGTGGCGGTGCAACGCTTGTGCAAACGCTTGCGCTTGCAAACGCGCAAGCGTTTGCACAAGAAAGCATCACGTCAACAAGGCAGAATTCTTAAAGTGCATCGCAAGTCCAGATCTTACGAATCAACTCCGGGCGGTCCGGGAGCCTGTGAGGCGATCAGGAGCCTTTGGCTCCCGACCCCTTTGCGGGCGATGCCCTCCGCGGGTTTTTAGGAACCCTCGTCCCAGGACACAATAAAGTTCCCCTGCCTGCCTGCCTGCCTGCCTGCCTGCCTGCCTGCCTGCCTGCCTGCCTGCCTGCCTGCCTGCCTGCCTGTCTGTCTGTCTGTCTGTCTGTCTGTCTGTCTGTCTGTCTGTCTGTCTGTCTGTCTGTCTGTCTGTCTGTCTGTCTGTCTGTCTGTCTGTCTGTCTGTCTGTCTGTCCTTCAAAAACACGAAGATGAACAGAGGCAATCTCCTACCAACGTTTCCTTGTTATATCAATAAGCCATTACTGTGACTGCATTCACACCTTGCGCTACCAGCTGTAACCGCCTGGACCTCGAAGCGTGTTCTACAAGGAATGTGGACAATTACCTTTGAAATTTTCACTTCCCGGTATCTCTGTACCAGTAAGCAAACTATGCAGCCGGTGAAGTAGGTCATTCCGTGGTGGAAAGGCCATACATATACGTCATAGTAGAAACTGTTCGCTACGCTGGAAAAGAAAACAAAGAAATGACTGTCAACGGGTTATTGGAATCCCTGTAGCAACTGCATTGTGTATATGTTTCTATGTTTGTTTGTTCTTTTTTTTTGACGCCGCAGCCATATTTTACTATAGAACACATTTCAATCGCTTCGTGCGCTATTTTCTGACTGACGTAGCTTCACGTCGCACTCAGTGTACATGGGCAGAATGGATTCCCACTTTTTTCCCTCCTAAACATTTTTTCCCTTTCCCAGGAAGCACTGCAATGACAGCTGAAGCATCTGTGAGATGTGTGGCACGGTTCGTGCGCGCTGCAGTAGCAACGTGTGCGACTGTAGCAGACTTCACAGCAGGAAACCGAGCACAAAAACAAGACAAGAAATTCGGCTGCATAGGTGCTCTTCAGTCTCTTGCATTCTTTCTTGTCCTTGCATTTGACTTTCAACTATGAACACGCGACTTTCAACTATGAACAACTATGAACTATGACTTTCATCTATGAACTATGAACTAAGGTAAGAATAATTTAATATTGGGTCGTAAAAAGGAAAAAAAGTCGATATTCCTGCTCACCTGAGGTCGCTGATGACGGGCATCATGAAGGGGGGATATTCGGTGCCATGCAGCTGCCATGCAACTACGACCGAACACACGGCCCCCATTATTCCAAAGGCAGTGATTTTTCCCCAGTAGCATCTGAAAAGCAAAACAGGGCCTTCAGTACATACGTAGGACTCAGCAAAAGCGACAGTGAAAAAACACTTATTTGAGTGTTCGTTTACTTTCTCGCCCTGAAAGCATGGTTTACTGAATTACTAACAAAGGATGACCTCCAACGTCAATCTATTGTCTCATTGTTTAGAGACGTGAGATAAAATGCGGTGTTAAAAACACTGATACGGTGCCGGGTGTTGGTTTGCAGAAGAAGAGAAATACTGTACTTTGCAATTCTTATACTCGCGAGCCCACTCACTCCGTGAGCCATGAAAGAACTTCTTGCATTTCGCAGCCTATACATCCAGTCGAACCACTGCACAATACAGCGCATGCCCCAATTCCTGGCTCCACGGCCTCCATTGAGAATCTAACATATCAAAATTGTGCTGGAGTTCGCTGCAGTAACCCACATATTGCCATGGTGGACATTTAGCTCCCTACCTTTCGTATATTCCTTCTCTCTCTCTAGCTTAGCACTGCTTCGATAAGTTAACAAACAATTGTGAAAGACCAATAGGCACATTACTGGAAATGTTTGAGGGAACAAAAGAAAAAAGGAAGCTGCTGCGCTAATACTTTTACTCATAGTGTTCTCCTTGCTTTGCACTTCATCGTTCGTTTGCGTTATTCCACCTGCGTCGTTATGATCGCTGCATAATTATCTTCTGTGTTTTTAACGCTTTCTGCAGCCTTTATGTGCGCCCGCACCATGTAAACAACACTTCTCGTTTGCACGTGAAAGGGTCAGTAGTAAGCGTGCACATGTAGAGCTGCTTGAATGTTGAACACCTTAATTACATCCTTAGTTATTTATAATGCAAAAGAAGATTGCATTATAAATAACTGCTATACTCTGCCTTAATACATTATAGTACTTCAATGAACTGAAGCTTTGTTTTATTGAGGCAGCTTTAAAGTACGAGACGTAACATTCGCAATAAATTACGTCGGCTCACGCCTTTCCCGGAAGAATGGAACTGCACTCAGTGTAAATATACTCACCGTTGAAGTATCAAAACCGTCGGCATTGCGACCATGAACAGTTGGAAGTCTACTGATATAAACCACAACAACCCTAGAAATCCCTAGAAAACGAAAAGAGAGTTCTTTGGGAATATGACATATATAAAATAAGTGCAGTTTAAATGCTATACATTTATAAATTACTTGTATTACACTTATATACATGCGTGCTGCTTTGTTGATAAAGCTTGTTTGCGTCGCATAACGGTTGCAGCATGTCTTACCTCTTCTTATACACAAGTCCTAAAAAGAGACTGAAAATTTTATACCTTGGCGACAGAAGCAAACGCATAGCACCTCCGTCTCGACGTAAGGAATTGCCGTGATGCGAGTCACGACGCGCGTTGGCACTCGGATTTGCGCATTGAGTTTTCAGAATGGTGGAGGCCTTCAAACCGGCAAGATATTGTTAGCACGCACTTTAGTATCATGCGTCGCTAGCTCGACAATCCCAGGCAGACATCATTGCGAATTCCGAGTCGACTGACCTCTGTATGTGTGAGCGTTAATATATATATATATATATTATATATATATATATATATATATATATATATATATATATATATATATATATATATATATATATTGTAGCGAAGCTTATTGGAACTCTGAAGTGGGTCGTCCTCTCCGGCCCCTTCTAGTGGGTTGCCCTCTTCGGACAGAGTGCAGCTCGCGCAGAGTCGGCCCCCGCCTTGACTGTCGCTGTCGAGTATCGTCGCCGCTAATAAACCTCTTTATAATGGAGAGTGCTGAGCCTTCACAACAACTTCGGCCCTCATTCGATGCCCCTGGCTCTTCGATCCCGTACCCTACCGCCTACCATGCCTCAAGACGCCTCCCAGCAAACGACCCCGCCCGCACCGACATGTCCCGGTGTCCCTCGTATTCGCGACCCTCCCGTCTTCACTGGCGCCGATGGTACCGACGTGGAGGACTGGCTCGCCATTTACGAGCGCGTGAGTGTCCCCAATAAATGGGACGAGGCCGGAAAATTGACTAACCTGGTTTTCTACGTCGCGGGTGTGGCAGGGCTGTGGTACAACAACCACGCATCCGATTTTACGACGTGGCCCGACTTCAAGACCGCCATTATCAGCGTGTTTGGCCGCCCTGCTGTTCGTAAGCTGCAGGCCGAACAACGCTTACGTGAACGCGCTCAGCAGGCCGGTGAATCATTCACCAGTTACATTGAAGACGTCCTCGATTTCTGTAAGAAAGCCGACGCCACCATGTCCGATTCTGACAAGATCCGGCACATCATGAAAGGCATCGATGACGACGCCTTCACCATGCTGCTCGCCAAGAACCCCAGTACAGTGGCAGAGGTCATAACGCTCTGCCAAAGCTATGAGGAGCTGCGCCGGCAGCGATCGATGACCCGTCGCTCTCCATCACGCGACGCCGAGCTCGCTGGCTTGTCGACCATACCCGACCACTCCGCGTTGCTCGCAGAGATCAAGACCTTCGTGCGCGAGGAAATCGCGCGCCAGTTCTCTCTGCTGGACTTTGCTCGCCCTAGGTACGCTCAACAGCCGTCGACCACCCTTCTGCCTCCCATCCGTCGAGCAATTGAGCAGGAAATCGCGGAGGTCATGCCCGAGTACCACCAGCACCATCCGGCTCCTGCACCTTTGAGTTACGCCCAAGTTGTCGCAAGACCGCCCCCATCAATCGCTACTGCTGCCCCACACATTTACGCTGAAGCCTCCGCTCGACCTCACTCTTTCGAAGCGGATGTACCGGTAGCCTACGCCGACGTCACGCACAGGCCACGACTGCAGCCCACCATGCAGTCCTATCAGTTGCCGCCCCGTCAATCCCGTCCTGCACCATGGACGGGCCGTGCCCCAGGGAACCGATGGCGCACACCTGACAACCGCCCCATATGCTTCGCATGCGGTTACGCCGGCCACGTGGCGCGCTATTGCAATCGCGTGCAGCCGCCTAGAGACGTGTCGCCTGCCACCATCCAGTCGAACCGCCCGTATTACGACCCACCTACGCCTCCGTCGCCGACGTCTCGCCCAGCTGCACCTACCCGCCGTTCACCGTCACCACGACGCCCGCTCGCTGTCACCGATGCGGCCACGTTCGGTCCCACGCGACCAGGAAAACTAGTCGTCGCAGTCCACGAGGCAAGGGCTGCGACGCTATCGAACTGCGAAAGCCCTCAGCGAAGCCCATCGAACGTGATAGACGTTTTTGTGGACGGTGTTCGCGCATCTGCGCTTATCGATACTGGAGCCGCCGTATCCGTTATGGACGCTAAACTAAGCCGCCTGCTACGAAAAGTGACGACGCCACTTTCCGGGCTCTCCCTCCGTACAGCCAGCGCCCAAAGTATTCACCCGACGGCAGTATGCACAGCCCGTGTCATCATTCAGGACGCTCTGTACGCCGTCGAATTCATCATAATTTCTTCTTGCTCTCACGACGTCATCCTGGGATGGGATTTTCTTGCCCGCCACGACGCCGTCATTCATTGCGCACCAGCCGAATTAGAGCTCTCACCATTCTCACATTTGGCGCCGGCAGACAGTTCATCCGCTGCGACCAAGGTATTCGTCAAAGACGACATCACACTTCCTGCAAATTCGTCAACGGCTGTACCCGTCTATTGCACCGGTCTCCGCGCCGCCGTTGCACTTCTTTCTCCATGTGACCGCGTTTTCACTAGGAAAGGCTTGCTGGTGCCATTTGCGACCGTGGAAATCACTCAGGGCGAAACGGATATTTTTGTGACCAACCCATCCCCGTTCATGGTTACGTTGGTGGGAGGGGAATGTCTCGGCAGAGCGGAACCCCTCGAAGACGCACAAGTTATGGACGCACCGGGTGACACGCACTGCGCCAGCTCCCGTACGCTCAGTGCTGTTTCCACATCTGATTCGTCATCCGCTGATGTATTTCGTTCCTCGATTGCTGACAACCTTACGTCGGTCGAGCGCTCCCAGCTTCTATGCCTGTTGGAAGAATTTCGTTCTTCGTTCGATGTCGCGCAAACTTCTCTCGGCCGCACGTCTGCTGTCACCCATTGCATCGACACTGGCGCCCAACCACCACTGCGGCAACGTCCATATCGCGTATCTCCAGCAGAGCGTCGTGTAATTAACGAGCAAGTTGACGACATGCTTCGCCGCGACGTTATCCGACCCTCAAACAGTCCGTGGGCGTCTCCTGTCGTTCTTGTTGCGAAGAAGGACGGCTCTGTGCGGTTCTGTGTGGACTACCGACGACTCAATAAGATCACCCGTAAGGACGTTTATCCCCTACCTCGAATAGACGACGCCATTGACAGCCTGCAAGGAGCAGAATTCTTTTCATCGCTCGATTTGTGCTCAGGGTACTGGCAAGTCCCCATGGCTGATGACGCTCGACCGAAGACAGCGTTTGTCACACCCGACGGCTTGTACGAATTCAACGTCATGCCGTTTGGGCTGTGTAATGCACCCGCGACCTTTGAGCGCATGATGGATACTGTTCTGCGCAACTTGAAATGGCACACGTGCCTGTGCTACCTCGACGACGTCGTCGTTTTCGCCCCGGACTTCTCCACGCATCTTCAACGCCTGCGACTTGTTTTGACGCGTTTGAGCGACGCCGGGCTACAACTCAACCTAAAGAAGTGCCGATTTGCAGCACGGCAGCTGACAATACTAGGCTACGTCGTGTCCAAGGACGGAATTCTCCCCGATCCGGCCAAGCTTCGGGCCGTGACAGAGTACCCCAAACCTACGTCCGTCAAAGAACTGCGTAGTTTTGTAGGACTATGCTCCTACTTTCGTCGCTTCATACGAAACTTCGCGACTATCATATCGCCGCTGACAAAGCTCCTTGGCAGCAACGGGCCTCTCAATACGTGGTCGTCAGAGTGCGACGCCGCTTTCGCGAAGCTCCGTCGTTTGTTGACGTCTCCTCCGATACTACGCCACTACGACCCTACGGCCCCCACAGAGGTACACACGGACGCCAGCGGTGTTGGCCTCGGCGCTGTCCTTGCTCAGCGCAAACCTGGGTTCCCGGAATATGTCGTGGCATATGCAAGTCGCACGCTTACTAAAGCCGAAACCAATTACACCGTCACGGAGAAAGAATGCCTGGCAATCATCTGGGCCCTTACGAAGTTCCGACCTTATTTGTATGGTCGCCCATTTGATGTCGTCACCGACCATCATGCGCTGTGCTGGTTGTCGTCATTGAAGGATCCCTCAGGCCGTCTCGCCCGTTGGGCACTCCGCCTGCAAGACTACGACATCCGCGTACTGTACCGCAACGGACGCCAGCATGCTGACGCCGACGCCCTGTCGCGCTCTCCCTTGCCTGACGACAATGCCCACAGCTCAGTGTCTCCCCTTGCCGTTTCTTCCATCGACATTCAGACAATCGCTACCGAACAGCGCAAGGATCGCTGGATTGCCTCACTGATAGACTTGCTGACTGACCCATCGGCAACACCATCCACTCGCGCGTTGCGTCGTCAAGCGCACCATTTCGCCGTTCGCGACGACCTCCTCCACCGACGCAATTACAGCGGTGACGGCCGCCAGTGGCTACTAGTAATACCCCGAAGTCTGCGTTCTGACATATGCGAATCGTTCCACGCTGATCCGCAGTGTGCGCATTCTGGGGTATCGAAAACTTACCACCGCATCCGCCAACGGTACTTTTGGCGAGGGATGTACCGCTACGTGCAGAAGTTCGTTCGCTCCTGCATCGATTGTCAGCGCCGCAAAACTTCAACGCACCTGTCGCCGGCAGGTCTGCAACCTCTACCTTGCCCTGACCGGCCATTTGGGCGTGTTGGCATCGATTTGTATGGACCACTTCCTCTGACTTCTGCTGGTAACCGCTGGGCCATCGTCGCTGTAGACCACCTCACGCGATAACGCCGAAACTGCCGCCCTCCCAGCGGCTACAGCGCGCGATGTAGCCTCCTTCCTGCTCCACCGATTCATGCTACGTCACGGTCCACCCCAGGAGCTGCTCAGCGATCGAGGCCGTGTCTTCTTGTCGGAAGTCGTCGAAGCCATTCTAAAAGAGTGCAACGTTGTTCACCGCAAAACTACTGCTTACCACCCGCAGACGAATGGCCTAACCGAACGATTTAACCGAACGCTCGGCGACATGCTCTCCATGTACGTAGCCGCCGATCACACCAACTGGGATGCCATTCTGCCGTTCGTTACCTACGCCTACAATACCGCCGCTCAGAGCACCACTGGTTTTTCTCCCTTTTTCTTATTGTATGGCAGGCACCCCTCGCACACAATCGACACAATCCTTCCATACAAGCCGGATCGGTCTGAGTGTGCGCCGATTTCTGCTACCGCCCGACTTGCTGAAGAATGTCGCGACCTTGCCAAGACCTTCACTACGCAGGACCAAGAGCGGCAGAGGAGCATTAGCGGTGACAGAATCACTTCTGAGCCGACGTTCCTCCCTGGAGCGCTCGTATGGCTCTCGATCCCTACCACTGCACCTGGCCTCTCTTCAAAACTACTGCCCAAATACGAAGGCCCCTACCGTGTTGTTGAACGCACATCCCCTGTAAACTACCTGATCGAACCAATCGATCCATCCTCGGACATGCGCCGTCGAGGGCGCGACATTGTAAACGTGGAGCGCCTCAAGGTGTACCATGATCCGCTCATTGTGACAAGTTGTTAGGTCGCCAGGCGGCTCCCTTTTCGCACCCGGAGTAATTGTAGCGAAGCTTATTGGAACTCTGAAGTGGGTCGTCCTCTCCGGCCCCTTCTAGTGGGTTGCCCTCTTCGGACAGAGTGCAGCTCGCGCAGAGTCGGCCCCCGCCTTGACTGTCGCTGTCGAGTATATATATATATATATATATATATATATATATATATATATATATATATATATATATATATATATATATATATATATATATATATATAACAGTGAAGCACAGCATTGCAAACAGTGAAGAAGATCCTTCGTGAGCACTGTAACAACGGAAGTGTTTACTTCGACAGTTTCGGCCAGAGGCTGGCCTTCATCAGAAGGCTGGCCTCTGGACGAAACTGTCGCACGGAGGATCTTCTTCACTATATATATATATATATATATATATATATATATATATATATATATATATATATATATATATATATATATATATATATATATATATATATCAGTACTGCTAGACTGAATCCAGATCAGTGTCGGAGGAACACAGCATTTTTAAACATTTACGGACGAAATAAAACGAGTCACTTCCCCTCACGATATTTTTTACAAGAAATCGAGCATATCCTCATACAGCCAAAGTAAGCGATTGTGGTACGGGGATCGATGTCGAACTGCGTCCTGTAATTGACATAATTATGCGTGTATTTTCTGGTGAAATTAGCCTACCTGTTTTGTACGGTCACCGACATTTCGAACCTGCAGCAAAATTCGCCACCACTCATTGGAGAACTCGGTGTCAATTTTCTCCATCAATGGCTTCAGGTTAGGACCGGATGCGATAACAGGCATAAGGAAGCAGCACATGATGACGAAGAACACCGGGGTTGTAGTTCTGCAATAAATGTTCATCAGAGTTACCACGCTGTTGCGCTGCTCAGGCTGAAAAGCCGTCGTTGTCAATTAAGCCGATTAAGTAGAAATGAAGGTGCTTACCTTAAATGTCGCCGGATAATTGCTACCAGCCAGATACAGAATCGGTTTAGGTGCGTTCTCGATAATTTGTCAATGTTGTACACCATTAGGAATGCGCTGTAATAACAAATAATATGTTTATGAAACGTCCGTTTGAAATTTGTAGCCAAAGATTACATTAAGAATGATACTGGTTAGCTATTACCCATAAAGCAATTTCAGTGAAACTGCAGGGTATAGCGGTGAAAGTTGGCAAGAACATATGCAGTGAAGTGAAGAGGAGTTTTCATGCAGATAATTGTATGACGAGCTCGCCACCGAAATGTTTTTGACAGTTGATGTAGCAAAAAAAAAAGAAAAAGAAAAAAAAAAAGCTTCTATAGATACGGTACTACCGTCAAAGCTCATTATTTCGGATTTCACGGGGCGGGAAAAAATGTCTGAATTAACCGAATTCCGAATTATCGAAAGTTTCAAGAAAACAATAAACAAATGTTTATTACATCAATGCACTTTCAGTTTTTGGTGAATACGTAAATGCTATACTTATTCCGCGTAAGAGCAGCGTAAAAGTCGCAATTTCCGTCATCCTGCAACTTCCTTCACAATGTGACCGCAGCGCCAGACCCCTATGTCTTAATTAGCCCGAAACGTGCTCTGCACCCTTCCCTAATTACTACTGCCGCAACCGCCACCACCACACGCGCGGGACTAAATTAGTTTTTTTTTTCGCCGCTAAACAAAACAAATTTGGCGCAGACACTGAAGCCTTGGTCGCCAACAATGCGATTGTGGATGGCGACCACGCCTTTTAGAACAGCCGCGGCCAACGAGGTGTTACACGTGGTGCTAAACCCAAATGGGCATGAAGCATTCTGGCTTTCCGGTCGCTACCGTGCGATTGGCAGACGCGCTTTTCGAAGGTATTAAGCTTTTCTTCTTCCTCTTTTCTTTTTATATAAAAAAAGCGACAGCTCTACTCCTCCAGGTACAAACCCAGAAAGCGGATCGTCGCGTGAATCTGACCCTTGAGCTTGTGAGCGCGTGTACTCCGTCCACTTCGTCTTTCCGGTGTCGCGTGAGGGAACAAAAAAAAAAAAAAAGCACGTGAGCGCGCTAACTGCACGTTTACTTCGTCCACGTCATCTTTGCGCCGTTCGCGTGAGCAGGACGCCGCAGAGCCGTGAAGGCGCGCATATGACCATCTGCGATCTCTCATGCGGTTGTCCTGAACATAGAGGTAGATTTCATTCTCAATGTTTGTTTTCTTTCATATAAGTAAAACAATGTGAAAAAAAAGTGTGTCTGGCCTCTGGAAATGCAAACATGACAACTCTGGCGCTATTGATGTCTTCGAAGTGCTTCCTAGAAATGAAGTGAAGCGAAGTGTTTTCTTCTCTTTTACAAAGGAGGAAGCCGCGGCTAAAGGCTGAAATGCTTGCAGAAGGCCTCGGCTCCCTTTCAAAGAGACCGTGCACTTTATACGTGTTAGGATCCGCATTATTTGATGGTGGATTCATACCTGATGAAGAAGAACACGTCCACACCCACGTAACCGGCTATGATGAAACTGAATCCCAGCGTGTCAGCAAAACGGAGAACGTTGATTGTTCGAGCTGCAAAGAAAAACGATTGTGGTTCCCATTTCGGGCGTTATAACACGCTACGACACTTTCTCTACAGTTTCCTTTAAGGCCCTCGCTGCAATTAGGAATTCGAAATTAGATTTTTAGGGCAATTAGTGACACAAAAATATGTTACCACGCAGCCGTACAATGACGCTTTCCTATATAAATGTTTCTTGCTTTTCTGACAACGTGTTTAACTTCATGCTCGCTTCACGACGCAGCAAAAGGTAAAGCGAAATTGAATGGTCTGAGAGGAATGACCTTATGTAATATCCCTGGAACAAATTTAGTAGCACATGCAAAGAAAGCCTACCTTAACTCGGTCGTTTACTCCCAGGACATCTACCACAAATAGTAGTGGACACCATCAATATGCCTGTGACGTGGCCGTTGTGTCTACGGAGAGGAAGCACTTCTTTTGCGGCTTCCTTATCAGCTGTGCCGAACCACTTATTAAGTGGTAAGATTGAAATATAAAAGTGGACCGTTACAAAATGCGGCCGCTCTATTTTCAGACACCGAAGCTACCGTTTCGTATAGGTGATTGCGTTATAGTTTAGATAAGCAAGCCTGAACTTGGTTTTCTTGTGGATAAGCAACCTCAAGAATAGAACCAATACCAATACGCGACATTTGCTCAGATAAGTCGCTTACAAAGGCTAAAGACAAGCACAGATGTTCTCTTACTTTTTCACTTCACTGCGGCGAATGTATCCTAAACCTTCCCGTCGTAACTGTGTGAAAACAGACTCTGCTGAAAGGGCAACTGAAGTGACAAAAAATAAGTGCGCTTTCTTTATCCAGAGTTTCATTTGCTTGAGAGGCACTAAAATCTTCAACAGTCGTTTTTATTGGAAAGACTGTCCGAATGTATCGATATTATAGTGCTAAAAGAATAGAAATAGACGTCGATACGCTGCGTTTCTATTATTGCGTCTTTCGAGCAATGATCTATTGATGCACGAAAGAATTCTCTATTCTGCGCAGTCCTCCCGTTCAAAATAACGCTGCCGACTTTCAACTACATGTCTTACTATCTGGTCCAAGACACTATTATCTATGTTCATGGAATCACAGTATATCTATCTATCTATCTATCTATCTATCTATCTATCTATCTATCTATCTATCTATCTATCTATCTATCTATCTATCTATCTATCTATCTATCTATCTATCTATCTATCTATCTATCTATCTATCTATCTATCTATCTATCTATCTATCTATCTATCTATCTATCTATCTATCTATCTATCTATCTATCTATCTATCTATCTATCTATCTATCTTTTTTTCCATTAACTACCCCCAGCTGCCTGACCGGATGGCGTTTCCTTACTTCTCATAACATCACCGTTTGATTTGTTTGCCGGGCTTTTCCGTTTACATACGTCAGTGAGGTACTTAGTAGTTCCTGTCGAAGTCCCCTTTAACCAACGTTATCAAAAAGGTGCGTTCCGTTTAATCGAACTTCTGTTAACGTTGTGTATATAGCTGGCCCGCAAAAGTTGAGACCACTGCGCCGTTTATCGGGCACTTTCGTTCAAGAGTGTTTCGTTTCATCAGGTTTTAACAAACTGATTACCAGAAGAACGGGTTTCACAAGATTCTAACAAAACTTCGAAGCCATGACTTGTACTCACCCATAGCTAAGGGGTCGAAGAAACAGTACGAATGGCCAAAAACAATTGAGTATATGGCCAAGATCCGTATGCCGTGAAGAAATCTGTAGGTGCTGGCTTCCGATTCTTTTCCATTTTCTGTGTTCAACAGTAGTTGTATATTGGCTTCCAACGAAAAAGCGCATAGTGCTCTCTGTAAAGGTCCTGAAAAAGAATTCTTTTAGAGAGATATTTTTTTTTCTTTTTGGATAAAGTTGCTCGCACTCAGACGACATTATTTTCAGTGTGTTGCAACATACAAAAGCCTGTCACACTGACCTTTTAAAAATGTCATTTGCCGAAGAGGCGCTTGATGCTGAGTTGTATGGTATTTCATTCCTCATTATGGCGGTGATAAGCAAGCAGAAATAACTAGTCTCTATTGCATCGCAAAGGCGTATACTCTACTTTTCACGTCGCCCGCTACGGTGGTCTAGTAGTTGTGATGCTACTGCTGACCCGAAGATCGCGGGATCGAATCCCGGCGGCGGCGGCCGCATTTTCGATGGAGGCGAAAATGCTTGAGGCCCGTGTACTTATATTTAGGTGCACGTTAAAGAACACCAGATGGTCGCAGTTTCCGGAGCCCTCCTCTACGGCGTCCGTCATAATCATATCGTGGTATTGCGACGTTAAATTATAACAATTATTTATACCAATTTTCACGGCAGATTTGCGCTATTTCATGAACTTTAAAGCCTATATCTAGAATTGGTGGTTTGGTAGTCACTGTCACTGACGCTGCTTCCATGAAAGTCTCTCCTCAAAGTGCACTATGTCAAACTTGCTAAACTGCAGAGTCCAAATTCGGCACAGGGCATAGAACACACGCAACACAGAACACACATGTACCATATTGAATTTGCGCTCTGCAGTTTAGCATTATGAACCAACTATCCCAGTAACGAATTCTGTTTGCCAAACTTAAATACCTCTTTGGAAAAGCCTTGTTTGACACAGATGCCTGCGTCTCAATGCTAAAAGTCGAGTGTTCAGGAAAACTTCGAACCCTGGCACCTATAAGACACGATGTTGTTTTAACTTATTCGTCCACTCCCAAGCAGTGCCTTGTCTTTAAATAGAATTTTGACGGGCTTTAGCACTGTAAGACACGCTTGAATCATCGTTAATGCTGACTAGTATTTTTTTCCAGACCCTAGAATGCAAAGCGAATACAGTTTGCTGTTTATAAACACTTAAAGGGCGCTTAAACAGCCACTGAAAATACAAAAAAACGAGCGCGTTATTCTCTCCTGGCGTTTCTCGTCTTTTCCGCGCACTTCGTGACGCAAGAACAGTGATTCACGTGACGTCATTGTGGTACATACTCTCTGTGGGTCCGTATATGCGAAATATCAGCTGTGAATTGTCTCCTACACTGCTTTGCCATGCAGCCACCCACCCGTTCTTCCTCGTCTCTCATGACTATCGTGCGCGATCAACTGATTTCACTTCTTTAGAGTATTTTAGTTTGGCGTTGTTCTGCTCCGCTCAGCAGCTAAGCGGAGCGGGGGCGCGAGTGCGCATGCGCCCTCCGCTTAGCCGTATGCGGGCTAGCGGAACGAGGCCCACGCTCCGCTTACAGGCAGCCTAAGCGGAGCGCGGAGCGTCGCTGCCGTTCCCGCTAGCGAGGGGTGTCGATGCGCGCGCCCCTCCCTCACTCGTGCGTCGACCCACCGCATATTTCAAGATGGCTGCCTCCAGTGCGCAACGTTCTTCCCACGTGCACGGGGGCTTCACGTTCGTCTGCGCAGCGCAAGCCGCGAAAGCGCTTTCGCATAGACCAACATTTGTGCTTCTAGTCGCCGAATTAAGGAAAGTGACGCGAAATAAACAAGACGACGCAGCTGACGAAAACATCGCTGACGCGTTCGCGTCCAAGCGGATTGGAGTGGATCTGGAATGCAACCTCGCTGGCTATCGCTTGGCTATCTTGAGCTACCGCAGTACGCAATCCTCCCGCTAGGCGAGCGTCGCGCCACACCTCTCGAGTTTATTGCATCCGGTGGATTCTCCCAGAAAGCTTTTCTCCGCGGGTGAAGGGACTATTTTTTCATAGTATCAGTTTTGCGCGCTAGGCGTTTTTTGTGATGGCCGTTTAAATGAACTGTGTGCGGACGTGAAATTTTTGTTCGGGTTGGTAAGAATAGCACTATGACTGGTCACGAGTGACAACTTTGGAGCGAAACTATATTTTGCTTTGGAGCTTTTCTTCAAGAAGCACGGCTTCGTCTAACTCGTCCATCCTTTTACTCGTCTGTCGAAATTCAAGGCAGACATTTCGCGACGACCTTTATCACCCCAAAATCTTCCGTTAAAATTCGCCAAATCGAGCTCCAAGCTATACCAGATAACTTCTGCAACTCTTCAGTGGTCTGTCGTCAGTCTTCAAGCACAAGTACACAATTTTTTTTATATCTTCGTCTGTTTGTGAAGTTGAGGGAAGTCCAGAACGAGGTTTGTCATGAATCAACATCACCCCCTTTTTTTTAAAAAGTTACAATCACTCATACCGTTAGGTTTTTCCCGTCGCAACGTCCTTGTAAACAGTGTTTAATGTCGCAATAGCTTCCGAGTTATTTTGCCAAAGCAAGAAACGAAATTTCACAGCCACCCGCTGTTCACCTTAATCAGCCATCACAAAAAACACCGAGCGCGCGAAACTGATTTTACGAAAAAAAAAATCACTGTACCCACAGAAACCTTCCTGGGAGAGCGCCACCGGATGCAATTTACTCGAGAGGTGTTGCGCGACGTTCGCCTATCGGGAGAATTGCATACTACGCTCGCTCCGGCCAGCGCAGCGCTATTCGGGTTAATTTTCAGTAACCCCATCGTGTATCATCCGCGTAATATTCATCCGCACTTTCTGACGCACTGAGAAATTCGCTTAAGGAGCTTAAAACTTCGCATCTCTTAAGGAACTCCTAAATCTCTTAAGATGCCCTGCCGCGCTGGTCTAGTGGTTACGGCGCTCGACTACTGACCCGAAGGTCGCGGGATCGAGTCCCGCCCGCGGCGGCTGCATTTTCGATGAAGGCGAAAATGTTTGAGGCCTGTATACCTAGATTTAGGTGCACGTTAAAGAACACCGGATGGTCGCAATTTCCGGAGCCCTCCACTAGAGAAATATAAGCCGAAAACAAACTATCTCGCTTGTTCATGAGTAAAGAACAAAAAAAAAAAAACTCACCTTTCTTGATTTGCTGATTTTTTATGTAGTAATCATAGGCGCTACTAGCTGCGATCACAGCGGCGATAGCGCCCAAGAAAGCCCTAGGAGAGAACATGAGCGTATGAATCCCATATCGTCGGAATGAATTGTATCTGCACTCTTAATTACTAACTGTCACATGGAAGACTGTCACATCGATATACTTAGACTGGAACTACCACATACTATTTTTTTCAAAACAGTTAAGCATGTCTGCGAAAGAACACAAGTAACACATAATCATAATTGAAGTTTCCTTTGTCGTTGTTAATTGTACGCTGCCTGACAAAGCCAGCATTACTTTAAAGACTAAGCTGGCGCCAGCTGCTAAGGGACTGGATTCAGCGCAGTACCGCTGGGGACGGCTCATAATAAGCAGGCGTCTTGACGTTGTCTATACGTATGCTAGTTGTCCTATCTCGCTCTGCACTATCTGTACTAACTGAATTTCGATGCATTCATTGAGCGGCATTACCGACGTTGAACGTCTATCACTGTGTGCCCTAGCTGGCTCTGGTAAGTAGTACTCATTGATTATTACTGGCTTTTAATTGCCAATCGAATAAGCAAATCTTATCTGTAATTGGACAAAGACAGGTCTCCTTGTCGAACCGTTGACTAGAGTGACTGTCTCATCGCGTCAAGCTTGGTTATCTTTAGCCATTGGATATGATTGCCTGCATCCATTCACTATGGTTTCAGGAAAGCAACTTCCCTCCGAATCATGGGGTACCGTACGGGCATCTAGCAATGTAGCAATGTCCAGCGACACACAAGATTCCGAACCGGTCATCCATGCTAACAGATACTATTTTGCCCCTTCGCTGTTCAACTGCAGTGCACGCTTTTAGTGTAACAACATGCAGGAATTCCTTCTTACAGGGAGCGCCTACATTATAGTCTTGTGAGTGAAACAGCAAGTCTTACACAATAAATATCTGCGTGGTTGTCCAGGGCTTTGGCTCGTTGGTAACGCAGTCTCTGACCTTTACGTCCACCAAACCTCCGAGCACTGCAAAAAGAATTAGACCAGTTTTCATGCCAGCGTGTGTCCTTTCTCGTAGTACAGTAGTGGTTGTGAATGCTCTCTTTTGGCATTGAAACAAAGAGCTGTAGCTCTTAAGAGAGTGCCAATTGCACTAATGTGAACGCGACAGATTACAGATGTTATCAGTGTCCCAGTGCCCCTCACTAAGGTGGGCGGGAAATGGAAAGAGGGGTGTTCACGGACTGCGAGGTTAACGGCAAAATACAGAGTACAGCCGCCCAAAACTTTCAACTAGCTTGAGCGAGCGGCGGCTTTTCTGTGAGTCAGCGACGGTGCTAGGTTGAAGAAACAGGGCAAGGGTAAGCGCATGCCCACAACGCGCATTCAGATGGGCCTATCGTCTGCTAGGCTGTACTTTTTTTATGGAAGTCACCACATATCAGCGCACTTAAGATGAACAAACAGCGTGAGCAGGCAAATTATTTTGCTCGTATTTTATGTTCCGAAAGTGAGAGTTGCAGTAGCAAACGAGAAAACAATATTTAACAGTACGCCACACGCCTCCACTTATGAGATAAGCCGAATGCATGGTTTGTCTGAAGTGAGCCGTGCACTACGGAGTGACGTCCTCGAGAAAGAACTGCCTAGCAGACGATGGGTCCATCTGAGCGCACTTTGTGAGCATGCGCTCACCCTCGCCTTGTTTGCAACTTCGCTCCGTCATGCGGCGCTGACGCACTGAAAAGTCGCCGCTCGCGCACGCTATTTAAATATTTGGGCGGCTCTACATGTATATGCTGTGCTGAAGAATCTTCAGCTTCGTCTTTATTTATCCTGTCCTTTGCTGAAAAGCGAATCTGAAGACTGTCACGTCGATAGACTCAGACCGGAACTACTACATACAATTTTTTAAAGTGGTGAAGCATATCTGCAAAAGGTCAGAAGCATCACATAATCAGCTCTTGAAATCGTCATACACGTACAGAAACCGTCGAAGATGCATCGGTGCGTGGCCATAAGTGCATTTGGCGTTCATAAGTGTAGGCTGACAGACTCGCCCAAACCAGCTATGAAATAGAGGAACCACTCTTCGTCGTATGCCGTAAGTCGCGTCTACTGAGTGTTCTAAAACGAATGTCTATACCCCTTATTCGGCAGAGAAGCGGCTCGGCAGTGATAGTGAAACAGCCATTTTTGTACGACAGTCATGCAAAAAGAAAGTACAAAATAGCAGCACTTTTCCCATTTCCCACAGATGCAATAATTCAGATATTGAAGTGGCATATACGAATAGTCAGTCAAGAATACCCCACTCCTATTAAAACTCCATCGTGTTGATGTGTTCATGAAAGTAATGAATATCTGTCACGTTCAACCATGATTGCTCATAATGTACAGCGCAGTGAATGTTAGCGAAAAAGTTGAACTTTGGACAAGCGCCCCACTAAAATGTGAGAATTACATGAACCATGCTCAGCAACACATCTTCGGCAAAATGCAAACACATCTTAAATTACTTCTTAGTGGACACAGAGATAAATGATCATTCGCGATAAGTGGCTAATGCTTTTCAGCTACTTATTAAGAAAAGGATCTGAAAAGGAAGTATATATGTTTGAACCTGCCATTAATACTGTGCACGCCTTACTTTTGCACTAAATATGGAGACTACAATGTATAAATATTTGTGCAGGGTAGCAAACCGGTTACTGGTACCAAGTTGACCTCCCTCTGTTTCCTTTTCATCTCTCTTTCTCCCCCTCACTCTCTCGCTTTTGGATAGTGGCATGGAAAAACGTCACTGAGCTCTCCGTTGCGAAGTTATATTTATTTGTATAATCTTATTCATTCATTCATTCATTCATTCATTCATTCATTCATTCATTCTTTGCTACATACCATACGGTAAGGCTCTGAGCATATTAAATTTATTTAGTTATTTATTCACAATACCTTACAGGCTCCTGATCGGAGCATTGTGTAAGGGGGGCGATACATGGTTAAATATGACATGTGATAAATACAGAAAAAGTTAAAAATCTAAACTATACATTATGAAAGGTGCATTGAGGTGCTTATTTGCTTATTTGCTTATTCTCTCCGCAGCAATTTCAACGTAACAAAAAATAGGCTATATAATGCATGAACTTACGTTGGACATAACAAAGCGGCACACATGACCATTTGGTACATTCAAAACTAAAATGTGAAACCAGTGGCAAACACGAAAGTGTAAGTGAATAATACGACGGGACTAACTGGCGGAAGTTCCACTGGCTTTATATCTTAGCTTACGCTTGACGCTTAAAGGGGCCCTGCAACATTTTTTCAAGTAACCATCCAATGTCTTCATTACTGGAGTTTATTGCCTCACGAATTGACCGCCACAAAAAATTTTTAGCATCCGTCAAGTACGAGCGGAGTTAGAGATTTGTCGCACGCTGTAAATGCTTTCTCTTCTCTCGTCCCGACGAGCGCGCTGGAAGCTAAGCATGGAGGAATGGCACGGGTGAAAGAAGTTCGTGACGCTAGCGCGATGACCTTGAGCAGTTTTTCTTTTTTTTTTCGTCGAACGCACAGCTTACTGTGCGTTCGACGAAAAAAAGTGTGATCGCGAGCTTGCGCACGAGCACGTGGCGGCCTACCGCGGCGGCCTCTGTAACTATGCAGCTCACGATGCTCAAATCAGCCAATGGCCGTGAATTTGGGTATATGGCGTGGGCATCTGGTTATATGGCATCATTTGTAGTAAGAAGAGGGAACGATTTCTAGCTGACATTAAAAAATGCGGATTGTAAATTCCAGGGGGCGAGCTGCGCCATAATGTTTGGCTCGCGTGTTCTCAGGAGCCTCGACTACCGATCGGCAGCGTTTTCTGACCATGCTGAAAATGTGTTGCAGGGCCTCTTAAAGGAAATGTAGTGGCGATTATCATCAAAGGTCAGATATCTGCCAAAAATTATAGCTGCACTTCTATTACGTAATTACTGACCGGTTCTCGTGCGCTCACTGCTCATGACGACGATTGGCGATACAGAGATACTGTCGATGCTACGAATGCTAACTAAACCTAATTTAGATAGCTCTTTTTTCTTAATATTTGCCCATGGTCCTTAAGAAACGCTCGTCCAGGAGTCTGGTGGTCTTCATGGCTGTACTGATCTTTTTTTTTCTTTCTCTCCTTCTGTCTCTTTCTGTATCCCATAAGTTACAGTACTTTATGTTTGCAAACATCAGAATAAACAATGTGCTGATTATTGAGTAATTAAATACTGTTTAAATATACTTTTCAATTACTGCAGCCAGACTGGAGTCATTCACTTTGACTTCATATATAGTCCGTAATTTCTTAGTCAACCTTTACAATACGCTCACGAAGAACATACAATGGCATGCACTCTGAGAGACGAGTTTGTACGACTTCTATAGTGATCGTTAACAGAATACCTGTGTGACGCAATTCACCGATTATTTCACAAGGTTAATAATAATAATATCTGGGGTTTAACGTCCCAAAACCACGATATGATTATGAGAGACGCCGTAGTGGAGGGCTCCAGAAA
Source organism: Rhipicephalus sanguineus (assembly GCF_013339695.2). Lineage (NCBI taxonomy): Eukaryota > Metazoa > Arthropoda > Arachnida > Ixodida > Ixodidae > Rhipicephalus > Rhipicephalus sanguineus. The sequence continues at coordinate 204,556,828 of NC_051176.1, read as the reverse complement.
TTTCGACCACCTGTGGTTCTTTAACGTGCACCTAAATCTAATTACACGGGCCTCAAACATTTTCGCCTCCATCGAAAATGCAGCCGCCGCGGCCGGGATTCGATCCCGCGACCTTCGGGTCAGCAGTCGAGCGCCATAACCACTAGACCACCGTGGCGGGGCGTATTTCACAAGGTTCGCCCGTCCTTACGTTGTCGTTTAGCGTTCAGCATAGCCGAACTGTCCGTTGGCCACCACCGTCGTCGTTAAGCGCCGTTTCTCTTTAAAACTGAGTGACGCTTGACCACGAATACGCAACACGAAACACCGGGTTTGTTGAGCGTGCTTTATCTGCTCTGCTAAAGCAGTAGAAGCTGCTTTAAGTACTGTGGGAAGCAACCGATAAGAAGCCACAATTCTCAAGCACAGCAAGTTTGGTATCCGGCGGGTGCTCCTCGCTCTGAAATCAATTTTCCATGCTGTGGTTTCCGGAGCAGTGAATAGGAGGACACACTCACTCGCATTGATGACGCTTTCAGTGTCTTGTTCATTGCAGTCACTGATGAAGCAGATGCCTAGACGGGCGCCTTGAATCACTGATAAACCTGTGTTGCCGATAGTGAACTCAACTGTCTGAAAAAAAATTTAAAAGAAAAGAAATAAAACTCGGATCTCACAGGAAATCATAGCCGTATATTCTTAAAAAAGAATTACGCTAAATTGCTACTAATGTAGAGTACATGGCAAGTAACTAAGATATTGGATATGCAGGGTGTCCGAACTATCACGCATCGCGATTTAAAAAAGGAGGAACGCCGTTACGCCGAGCAAACCTAGTACACACTCTTCCCAGTACACTGGAGTGACCACTACAAATTTTTTCGTTAATTAGGTTTAATTAATTAGTAATAATTATATCTATAACTCCACAAGTGGTCACATAACTATCAAAATGTCAATGAGGCATATGTAGGCATGTCCAAATGGCATCTAACGGCGCTATTTTCAACAACGTATTAATTGCGTGCTCATTTTTCTTTTCGGTATAAAGAAAGCCCTGCGAAATCTGAAAAATGACACGTGACTAGGCTCAAGCGCACACAAGGAAGCAGCGTCCTCAAACAGGCTCACTGTGAGGTAGCCAGTGTCAAGGGAAAAAGAACGCAGAAAGCAATAAATATGCATCGCCCTATCTGCCACTTCCTGGCCGAAGAAACGTGTCGCAGAGTCGGCCGTAATCAGAACAGTGTTCCGGCTGCGTTATCAATAAGAACAGTCGGGCGTGAGATATGGACAGTGATAGCGGCGTACAATCGAGTGGAAGGAATCCCTGCAAAATTGCGATGCTGCCTCTGGCAGAAGACAACAAGCAAAGCGGTTGCTTGCAGTAAGCTTATTTGAGGGCGCTGCTTTCTTTTCCGGGTGGGAGCATACACACGTGATATTTTTCACATTTCGCGGGCATTGTTTATCAGCCGGAAAAATGAGCACTCAGTTAGTACGTTGTTGAAAATAGCGCAGTAGCGCAGTTGAAAATAGCGCATTTGAACGAGCCTACATACCCCTCATTGACAATTTCCTAATTAGGTGAGGACTTGTCGAGTTACAGGTATAATTATGACAATTATTTAAACCTCATTAACAAAAAATTTGAAATGGCTACTCCAGGGTACTGGGAACAATATGCACAAGGTTTGCTTCGCGTAACGCCGTTCCTCTTATTTTAAATCGGGCTGCGTGATAGTTGGGACACCCTGTATATGTATTTTTTTCATCATTGAGAGAATTTTTAAAGAGCCCCACTGGCCCGTAACACAACTATGTTTCTTGAGCTAGATTACTCCACAAACCGTATTTTATTTACAAGAGATTTTACATGGATTACTTGGCTAAACAATGATGTTTCGTTAATTAACGATTGTACTGATTACATTTCAATGCATACTGCAATGCACGAATTTCAGCCGATGGCTTTGATAGCATAATTCGCTAGGAATGATTTCTCAGGATGACACTAGTTTCGAGGCATGCGTTCAAAAATTCGTTGGTGTTCCAATAATTTTCACGCTGCAATGTATAAAAAGGCTTTTGGTCTAAAAGAAACGTAAATAAAACAGCAGTGCATACCTACCACCGTTTCGACAACTGGCACTAGTTTCACGCCACAAGTGTATCTGGCTTGCGAAATCATTGGCTTAATTTCGTGCATTGCGGTATGTGTGCTTGCGTGATTCGTTCAAAAGCTGATCAGTGAAATTTTAGAATTCTTGAATTATGCATTTTGATTTCTAGTGCCTCTTCAAATAATAAAACTGATGGAGCAGTTTTGAGCTGTGTGCTCCAGGGATTTAAAAAAAATGTCAATGTTAAAACAAAGCACGCATTAATGTTAGTGAATAAAACAAATCGCTAAAACAAGGAATAAAGCAAGAAAATTACTGTTCTTGGTTATATATAGATATTTTCATTTTTTCTTTCTCTGACTAAAGGAATATCTTTTTGCCCGGTGTGTTAGAAGTGTGTTTAATTAAGAACCATGAATCACATCGATCTATCCCAATGTGAAGTCCTCATAAAACGCTCCTTATTAGCAAAGGCGCCCCCCGAATGGCATGCATCCCTTAATAACTAAAAGAGCTATTCTCTAAAACTAGAAGAGATATATATTCTATTCCAGATTTATAGTGGAATGTAACAAATACTTCGTAACCATTCAGGTATGCTGTGACACCTGTGCACCGACACAAACAATGCAAACCGCTGATGGTAGAACGACATAGTAACAGCCGCTTATAATAAAAGTAATAAATATAGATAATCAATGACAATGTATTTTCGCATCCTGTGATAGCGACACGAACAACTAGTGACTTGTTGCTGCAGTTTCAAAGTTTCGTTGTTATAGCAATTGATTACGCCCACTTTATTCCAAAACCTCGGCATGTTTATTTGAGGTACAGAAGCCATTTTTCAATCTAATGGGAAAAGTAATATATGCACAGGTGAATCCATGTCCAGTCTCTTCTAAATTTACAACCTTTTTATGAAAAAGGGGACTTTGACCGCTAGGCTTTTGCTTTGTTTTTTAATACACGTCAGAGAATATTTCCTCTGTGCTCACGGGTCATGGTAACTGGGCTATTGAGTGTGAGCTATCGGAGGCGTTGGAACATTTTGATGTAGTTGAAATAATAAGCACCCGCGGCACTACTTAGCAGATGCATGCTGATAAATAAATGTTGAACCAAAAGACGGTGCACCAAAAACAAAGTGATGAGGGGAGGGAATGGATGCGACGTCATGCGCCCAAACTTGATTTTGTCGCGTTCGCGGCGCAATCAAGGTTGGTCGCAGCCGAACTGAGGCGGCTTTCTTTCTTCGCTTACCCGAGGATGCGACATGCGCAGAGCCGATGCCACGTACTCCACAGGGCGCGTGTCGTTGTTCATGGGAATGTAGAGGTTGCAGTATTGGCCCCGAACCTTCTCGTTGCCAAATTGGTCGTGTACGAGAGTCTCGACGCACTGGTCGAACGCCCCAAGGTCTGACAAGGTTCCCTGGAAGAGGCCTGTCGGGTACTTGCCGGAGGCGTCGAACACTGAGGCGGCAAAATAAGAACACAGCTTACTTGGAGCTGAATAGTGGAGTAGTTATGGAGATCATAGAGTTAAAGCGACGTGGACAAGTCACTAAGGACGAGCTAGCCGTACTTGTCGCCTTCCTATAGTCCACATCGTGTCGGCGCTATATATATATATATATATATATATATATATATATATATATATATATATATATATATATATATATATATATATATATATATATATATATATATATGGTCCTAACGATTTCTGCCAACCAACTAGCTCAAATATCCATACTCTAGGATATATCGAAGCAGCATTGTTTGTTTTCATGACAGTCCTGCGTTGAGGGACTGATGTCTAACTCACTTAATATATATATAACTATGACAGGTGGCATTACTTCAAGAAGACTTCATCTATTTAGTCAACGTTTTAGTCAGAGTCTGACCTTTATCAAGTCTTGATAAAGGTCACGCCCTAACCGAAACGTTGACTAAATAAATGAAGTCTTCTTGAAGTGCCACCTTCTACGGCAACCACTCCTTCAACTATATATATATATATATATATATATATATATATATATATATATATATATATATATATATATATATATACACGACCAAGGAGGTTAAAATAAAATTTGCTGGAGTGGAGAAGGCGCGCCTTCCGCAACGCATGCTGCAGGGGCCGCATAGATGTTCTAGCTGTTCTCTGGCGTGGTGGCGTCCGGACGCTGTTGGATACATTGTGCGTTGCGTACGGCTGTATAAATCGAGCGAAAAGGTACTCTGGGATGAAGTTTCAGTTGTAAGCAGAACATTTCGAGCTCGATTAAAACTTCTCTATATGCCGGAACATATGCTGACAGCCCGCAATCTGTCTCTAATTTCACATCTGACGGTCATTCTTTTTTCCTAACCGGTTTCGTAAGGACTCAAATGTTCGAAGCACGTTGGGGCACGCTGTTTGACGGGAAGTCTGGCAGCCAAAAGACGGCGATCGCATATGTTAGAGGCACTTTTCGCCAAATTGTTTCGACCGGACTAGGCTGCGACCTGGGAGTTCTTCGACTAGCTGTGCTTGACGCATTTGTAAAACACTTGCAAAACCCAGTGATACACATTCTTGTGCTTGTTGATACCACTGGTGCGAAGCGCGAATAGGAAAATACCGCACCGCTTGCTATTCATTGAAATTATATAAATAGGCGAGATTTCGTTATCGGTTGCCCTGTTCGTGCTATAAAAGAGTAGCTCGCAACTACGAGGTTAAGTAACGTCATTTGGGCAATGTACAAGGACCTGTTTTAAATGCGAAGCATTTCTTAGCGAACCTCTGGCACTTTGAGCGTTTCTATCTACGTATCTATCTATCTATCTATCTATCTATCTAGCCGCCTACGTCTGGGTGCTCTCATGATGGCCTCCTTAACTTGGTGTAGACCAAAATTTGCATGGGAGGGTAAGAGGATTTGATGAATATGATTGCCGGGTTGTGACATGAATAACGTTAAAATCTTGTCGCGTACGTCGTCAAACCCTTTCCACTAGACACGTGTGGCACATACCCGTTTACCACGGGCCGCGGTGTACGGGTATGCGCCACAGGTGATTGACAGTTTATATCTACCCAGGAACGGCGAGAACAGACATTGGTAGCTTAAATGCTAGAGCGTTAAGGAAAACCAACATCGGCAGCGTTGACTCAACGAATGGAAAGAATGAAAATTAGGATCCCAGCAGGAATCGAACCCAAGCATTCTGCGTGGCAATCATGTATTCTACCACTGAGCCACGCCAGGTCTATAAACTGGTTTGGAAAAACAGCCTACGCAGGCGTAATATTGGTGCAACGTCAATTGTGGTTGTGGTGCTGGCTATGTGATTTTACAAGAAAGCAATAAACACTACATGATAGTGCTACGATGTGTACTCCTACGACACAGGCGTCATATGAGATGAACGTCTGTAGTTCCAGTGTTGGCTCCGCTTTTATAGCAGTCTAATCAACATTACATTTGTATTCCTATGATTCAGCAAGCTATATTAAGGCATTGCTCGACCCCGGAGGAATGCACTAACGAAAGTTAGGTACGTGTAATATCCACACCACCGCACCGTAAACTGCACTTCGTCCACCAGAACGACGCAGTGTCCTCTTCATTTCTTACGAGGCTGAGCGATGGCCTCATGCTGACCGAGAATGATGCCAGATTGATTGACAGCCGCTTTGTAGACTAGGCTACGTAGGCTACATACGCCCAGGTAGTTACGAATACGACAAACACCATCCACTGATGTTGGTCTATGTAGCACTATCCAGGCCTACCAGCCTCGACGGCTTATACCTCACCAACGCGAAGAGTGACTTCAGATTCCGACATCTCGCCGGCTCTGTCGACAGACAATTTGTCGACGAAATGACCGAGGCATCCACGAATTCCAACAGCTCTACTATACGACATACTTCACTACACAAGGACCCCTCGTCACCACGATCACGACCGGATCCTATAAGAAGTCATGACCAGCTGCTGGTGCTCACTGATCACGGTGATGGTGCCCTTGTTCAAGAACTGTCAAGAACTTCTTGAACACATGCACACGGGTTTGTGAAACGTGCATGCGTTCTCGGGACACGTATAACCACTACATATCAACTTACCGCTTCTGGTGTTGGTAATACCCACGTTGCCATTGGCAGCGTTACCCAACCGTAAACAGCTGGTTATGTAACACATATGCGGCTCTTCAACGTATATATGTGTGTGTATAAAATTTATACAAATCTTTAGCGTCATTTTGTAAAGTGTCGCTCAGTAAAAAAAAGTTACGCAACAGTCACCTACCCGCCGCATGCTTCGCATAACATCGACTCCCACGGTACGTGGGATCTGCCGAATTTTTTTTCTTACATTCGTGCATTTTTTCTTTATATTTGTATTTTGCTTTATGCAGTGCAGCGAGTAAAACCAGCGGGTCTGAACTGTGCAGTGCTCTTTCTAGCTGCAAATAAAGCGACCTAACCGATCGCCCAGGGGTACTCCGGCCGTTAGATGCGTTCAAATTGAAAAAAGTTGTTGAAGATGTGACAGTTGCATCACCTATACGGCAGCATTATGAAGAAATGCTTCATCTTTTCCAAGAAGAGATAAAACAGCTCAAGATGAAAATTCTGCAGCAGAAAAATTGCACACTAACCAAAAAGAGCGAGGCTCGATCCTCAAGCGATAATAAAGGAGATCAAGGATCAAAAGCTCATGTCTGGGGCAGGGCGATGTTCACTGCAGCCTTCCCCCATACATACAGCAACCCCTAGGGCACGTAAAGACCAGAAAGACACGTATTCCATCCGAGCTGCGGGCGTTTGCGTTAACGCTGCACTTCTATTCTCCATCAGCTTACGAGTATGTACGCACGAATTTTAATCGCGCACTGTCAGCAGAGCGCTCTATACGAGAACGGTGGACAGAATTCCATCAAAGGAAATGCTGGCTGCACATAATGAGTCACTGTCTCGAAAAAGCTAGCCCAATGCCGCACAAAAAACTCTACTGTACTTTGATTGTTGATGACAATAAATGAGAAAATATGTTGAGATTGTGACTAAACGGTTAGATATGCGGACTTTGGGACTGGAATACATGATGACAGACTATGCTCGTTGGCTTAAACTTATGACTTATGCCACTTGGGCATTTTTAATTGATTCATTGACAGGGTAAGAGAGAGCAGCCGAGCCTACGAAATAGTATCGAAAAAGCTGTATCTATTGAAATAGTGTCGACTGCAAGCTGAATGCCCTTGAAGCACGTCCATGCAAAGCCAAAACTATTATTTTTGGAGATTTTGAGCTTGTCTTGAAAAAAGAGATGGCTTTCAAGCCTTGACGAATATATATCCTTCTCGATGAGCATATCGAGTGTGGTGCTTTGGACCCACATTTATATTCCGCTCAAAGAAAGTGGCCGAACTCCATATATGCATAAGACTCCGTCACATGACGAACGAAATAAACAGGAAAATGAATGCCGAGAAGTGAAATCTGCTCTTACGAGGATAATTATTAAAAAAAACAGTGATACAGGCCCTTCGGTGTGCATGCTTACAAGGAAAACGCCAAAAGAAACAGAATAAAACTGACCGCATTCTTATCTTCGATTTCGCTTCTTATTCTTGACAACTTCTCCCTTAATATTCGCCATTATAACCATCAAAAACCACGGCGGAAAGACGCGGTCAGCGCGGCGGGCGCGCTTTGGCTCCCGTTTCTTGCCTATGGCAAGATGGCCGCCGCGCGCGCGGCGCGGCTTCACTGCGGCCCATTGGTAAGTATAGGCGGCCTCCACTCCAGCAACTTTTATTTAAACCTCCTTGTACACGACGATATATGGTGATGATGAAGGAAGTGTCCTTGGATCCAGTAGAACCAATGCTACGAAGCAGAGGACGTGCAAAACGAAAACCTTTTATTTTTCCGACACGTGCCAGCCGGGGAGCGGCTTTCATCAGGTTCCCTGATAAAGGCCGGTCCCCGGCTGAAACGTCAGATCAAGTGTTATGGTTTTCACTGTCACTATCATATATATATATATATATATATATATATATATATATATATATATATATATATATATATATATATATATATATATATATATATATATATATATATTTATACACGACGAAATTCGGCAGTTCATCCGAACTCTCAGGGAGAGAGAATGGAATGGCAGGGGGACGTTTGCAAGAGGAACATTCGGTTTGCTACCCTGCACAAACAAAATGGCATAGAGGGAATACTTAAGTGCTAGAAGAGAGCGAGAAAGCCCGAGTGGCGCGTTCATGGGAAGATACGTAGGAAGTGCTGTACTATGTGGTAGACTGCCTGATATATTTACCAACTCATGCAAATGGTATTACAAATGTTAACTCAAGCACGTATTTTGTAGTAAAAGATCAGGGGTCGAACTCAGAAAGCTTTTCGTTCGTGTGCCCTTTGGCCATTGGTCGTTAAGTGCCCATTAGCCATTCGTCAGCCGCCTTCTATAACGATATATCCAGCAGCAGGATTGGTTTTCCGTTACGAGCAATTCGAGCGTATCAGAATTTTGTGAATTCATTCCCATAATCTGTATTCACAAAAGTTCCATACGCCAAAGACGTTCCCGAGAAATAAAAAATATTCGCCAATTCAGCTGCCACTGGATAGATATTTAGTGTTGGCAACCAGCGAATGGGAATGCGAACCCAAAGCTCCGTGAATGTGGATTGCCCAAAAAATATGTTAGGAACCGTAACTCCTCCAGACGTGCGGGTAAATGAATGAATTGGGCATACTACAGGCAATTAAAAATATCGCTCAACTGCGAAATTGAGACAAAGGAGAATTCGATTAAATTAAATTATGGGATTTTGCGTACTAAAGCGGTGCTATGGGGACGCTGCAGTCAAATATTCTGGATTAATTTTTAGTTCTCGGGTTTATTTGACGTGCTCCTAATTCTAAATACACCATTTTTTCCCATATAGGCAGTTCTCATCGAAATATGGCTGCGGCACCGCGAGCCATGCCAATGAGCTTCCGCGGTAAGTGTGTGTGTGTGGGGGGGGGGGGGGGGCATATTTCTACCCTTGTATGTTTACATCATCGAGAATTGAATTGCGCTGATATGTGATTGTTGAGACATTTTAAGAAATCATTAGCCACGGCGGCGCTTCTTAAAGCTTTCCATCTAAAGAAACAGAGGCTCCGAAAGAAGAAAAAAAGTGGTATAATTAGAAAAACATTAATGTCTTGTCTACACCTCGCCGAGGTTTTATAAGGGCTGTATTCTATGAATGAGAGATAAGGTTTCTAATATTTGTCTTCAGCACTTTCACATCGAATAGCGATGACAACGAAACGCGATGCGCCTCAGAAATGTTTGCAGTTGCAGTTGATTGAATCATGTAGGTTTTAATTGTGTGTGTGTGTGTGTGTGTGTGTGTGTGTGTGTGTGTGTGTGTGTGTGTGTGTGTGTGTGTGTGTGTGTGTGTGTGTGTGTGTGTGTGTGTGTGTGTGTGTGTGTGTGTGTGTTATTGTGCACGCCTACCACATATTATATATGTATAAACATGTTGTTGTTTTTTTTTTTTTTTGCTCAATGCTTGCAGATCGGCACTGCGCCCGAAGGACGCCGTGAGCGCGTGCGCAGCCCAAGATCCCGTTTCTTTAGAACGTTTCGCAAGAGTTTTCCTTTTCACCAAGGGCGCGAGGCGGCACAAATAAGCCGATGGCTTAACTTCGCTACCGCGGCAATGTCTCAGTGGTCGCTGCCCCTCAGTGTAGATTGAGGAAAACCTTGACGTGCTTATACACTGAAGGTAAGCGATGAGTTTTAGAGTACGTCATGCGATAATACTTCCCCACCACGTGGCAGCCATCGGTGCTGTGGCTTTTTAAAAATGTTTTCGTTCATAAAAAATGCAGGTACTGCTCAGAAGCTTCTCGAGGAAGATGGTATCGTTCGGCGTTTAATTTCAGTTTTTCTTGTACATTTTGCACTCAAAGATGCCTTCGCTTTCATAAGAATCCTTGATGTTTGCTGTTGCATCATTATCGCAATGCGTGCCAACTGATTTTGTTATCAGCACTGATGTTATCTGGCTGGGACGAAAAAGACTGGAAGTTGGGAAAAGTAAACGGTAAAACAAAGATAAAGAAATAGCTCCAGAAATCGTGGTGGCTTGAAGAGCAAATATTTATCCTTGAAGCTCTCGTTTTTGAGTCGTAAAAGCGCCACATCACACGTGCCTAGATGTCTGCTTTAAATAGTCCCTCTGAAGACCTTCGCAGGGACATTTACATACGCTACATCGTCCGTACTTCTCTGAGCTTTATGCGTTATACATTGCATGCATGTGCCTCTTCGACGGAGAAATACACATCACGAATTGCAGTGTGTTAACACCAACTATAGCAAAAAACATTCCTGGAGAGAACGCGTGAGATAGAAAAGAGTCAGCTTTCTTTTTGTCGTACATTATTAATACCAGAGGATGTACGGCTTACAAGCTGCCTGACTGAGACAAGACAAGACAAATCACAAGCGATTTCTCTTTTTCTTCTTTAGGTTCATACATTCTCTGTACGCGCATGTGGTGCTGCTTTTCGTCAATTGCTGAGAACCCTCGATTCCGTGCCGTACCACAGGTGCATATATTCTGAATATGCGCGTTCAAATATATTGATATCCATGAATACTTTCCCCAAATGCTCGAGGAAAGCGTTCGGGAACAATGTCACGTGAAACGCCGCTGTGCCTAATTTGTGGGCATACCGTTCAGGTAGCCGATGACAAAAAAAATCATTCATTTTCATATCACACTTCCTTATGAGTAGCACTGCTCGGCACACTACTCAAGTGTGCCGCTTATAAAAAAAACGCACTCATTTATCTTGCGGTCCCATTATTGCCGAAAATGTCGTCCAACTTACATATTTGTGTAATGTGTCCAGTCTCTGAGAGCAGCCTATACGTAAAGCGCTTAAGATAATTCTCTCCCATGCTGGCTGTAAGCACTACAGCTCTATATATATTTAAACGCGTGAGTTCATTATATACTGGGTGGAAATTCTTTTTGTTTGCCTTGGTTATATGAACCTTGACTGTTTTCTTTCCTCTCACGCCACCCTGTTATCATTTTTATGCGCCTGTGAAATATACCTCGCTGTTGAGTTTATTACGAAGCATTTAGTCATGGAGGAAGGCAAACGGTGATGTAGGCACATCTGGATAACACACATTGAAAGTCATCACCGCTGAACTGCACATTCAGATTTCCAGTTCAGTCGGGTTACAAGGAGTACTGGGCTATTTAACGAAGTTACGAAACTTGAATTGGAAATAATTAATTGTAATATCGTGCCCGGCGTATTTTCCTATAAACTAGATTATGGCGAGGTGAAAAATAAACGCCGCATTATTTTTTTCTCTGTAGCTGCTTATGCATGACTTACTTGGCCAGTATCGGAATAGATCCATGTCCAGTAAGTCCCGTAAGTCATTTGGAGTCTACTGCAACCACCATACTGCCTAAGCACTAGCCTATATCAAAAGACCTCTGCGCCAAAAGACAATAAAGACTTTAACTTAGATAGTTATATTATAGACTATTGAATGAACCACTAATTTCAGCCATGGGTCAGAAGTTCGTGTGCACGAATATTCGAAAAATCGAATACTCGCAGAAAGGTTTTTGCTGTTCAAATCGTATTCGCTTGGAGAATATATACCTAGAAATCGTGGAGTGCTTCTTTTTTATGTGCCCATATAAAGGATCACAATTATACTTAGAGTTATTTGCAGTTCTGTGGGACAAAGGCCAATGCAAGTTGGGAGAGTTCCAAATCATTCTGCGGCAGAAAAGCTCCAGTTACTGTACTGAGGAGCTATGTGGAGAGCCAACTCGCGCAGCGGCCAACGTCCGCTTAATAACTTTTAGTCACCCATTATGCATTGATGTGGTAAATAGCGGTCGCAAAAGGATTGTACCAGGCATGAACCGATGTTTCGACAAGGAACGTGTCTTCGTCTCCGAGGTCAGAGAGATAAAAACAAGTCCTTAGGCATGTTCTAACGCAATCGGATGCGAATATTCCCGAAACGTTTCTGTCAAATAGGGTATATAATATTTAACACGTTCTCAATTATAAACAAAATGAAATATAAAGTTGTGGGGAATCCGCCCGATATACGCTATGGCTTAGTTACATTATTTCATATGCGCTTGTAATGCCGTTCGAAAATCGACGTCCGGTCAACTGAGAAGCTTATCAACTGTGGATTATCAAACAAGGAAACATCATGTCACACCATGCGCACAGGGACAGGGTATCGTGCTAGTGAACGAATGACAGCGGACATTGTTTCAAAGAGGCGCAGATAAGCTGATACTACTTAAATCATGCTTTGCCCACATCAAGTTTCGGTCCCATTTCATGAAACAATTTTTTGCAGGCTGCCTAAGTAGTAGTAATCCTTGATCAGTGGCTAAAAATTATTGAGCAAGGTTTACCTAGCCCACACTTGCAGACATTCTGTAAGCCTGTATGCGAGGGGTAGATATATGTATATGTATGGTACATGGTTGTACAGACATTATGCATGTCTATGAACGATGCATTTACTAAGTAAACAGAGTGGTGATATGTGGTGTCACATATTGCACTTCAAGGAGAAAAAATGAAGCTGAAATGTAAATATAAATGATATGTAAATACAAAGAAAATAGCCAGGTCATCAAATATATCTGCATCAACCAACAAAACCAGAGAGGATGCAAAAGGGCCAAAGCTTACTCCTTATAACCCAGGGGTCTAAGTTCCGGATGCTGCGCATCAACTTCAAGAGGCCAACCGTGCAGGCAGGCGAGAGGTCCGCCTGTAGTAGCCGCTGAGTCATACCACTGTCTTGATTGTTCAACAGACTGCTCACGAATGCCTTCAGTTTGTCTATGAACCCTGGAGATGAGGTTTCAGTGACCGCACACGCGCACGGCACAGCAATATAGCACACAACGGCGCACAGGACGATAACACGCAGCATCTTCATGGCTTGAACGCAAGATGTTCTGTCACTTATGTTTGGACTCACAGAATTCTTTTTGGGTATTCTAGTGCTTCACGCGGGGGGATTTTTTTTTTTTTGGTTCCCTGACTAAAAAATCGACTGCATGGAACACTTCAACGGACACGTTTCCTCTTCAAGCTCATAGCGAGAACAATTTTAACGGGAAATTCATATCCGAAAGAAACGTGTCATCAAGAGCGTTGCTTCTTGAACACGCGCAGGCATTTCGTCATTGCTGCCGTCGCAGGTTAAGGGAGTGCCCGTCCTCTGGTAAAGCCTCTGTCAGAGCTGATCGGGTCGCGTCAATTTCTACGGGCGACTCTCGGTCTCGGAGCGACCCTATATAGCCTCCGTCATGTGCCCGGTCAAAGGGAAAGGGCCATCGGCCACTGCACGCGTGCTCACGGCGTCATTACCGAAAAGGGTGAGGGTGGAGACTGCGTGCTTGAAGTGTGGCCTGGGGAAACGCGTGCGACGTGACGGGTCATCTGGCAGCGCGCCTTCCGCGTAAGGTCCTTGTTGGCGTGCAAGTGTGCACGAGGAGCACGCCGTCGTGAAAGCGCCGGGTGCAGCACGTGGAGTACGTACCGCCTTTAGATGTAGCCACCATCGCGTAAGAATTAATCTGTTTCCTCCACTTTCGACGTCGGCGCCTGCGTAGATTGAGACGAGCGGGTGCTGCTCGCTTGCGCAGTGCCATTGATGGCGAATAATCAGGCAGGAAGACTTTCGTTTGCACCAGTCCGATGTCCCCGTGGGCATATCGCACTCACCTGAAATGGCTGGGACTGCATGCGCTTTGAACTAACGTGACATACCCAGCTGCACCGGATCATCGGCCATAGAAGCAGATTTTTCACCAGTTAACCTGTCAAATAGCCCACTAATAGATTACCTGGCAATCAATATAGTCTATCAACCAATGGATTATTTACCAGTCTGGCTAACCAGTCACTTAAAAACGGGTGGTAATATTCGCGCGCGTTATTATTTAGCAGCATTTGCTTTGACTATGGTGCCTGAGTTATTCCGATTTGACTATGCGCGGAAATTTTTTCGGAGCCACATTCCACCTGTCTGAGCGTCATTAACGATGCTGCTTTATTTATAAGTGATAGACCACCTCATCTGTTGGGGAAGAACTCACGAACTCAAACGAAGCTACTGACACCTTTTTACGAAAATAGAAGTTGGGGGAAACGCCGTGTGACTTAAGTGAAATTTACAAAAAATAACTAATCCTCCAACTCGCCTGAAGTTACGTCCTTGTAAGTACAACAAATAGGAAAAGGCAATAGGCTGGTGTTGAATGCCCGCATGTGCTTCTGGTATCTCTTTTGATGCATTGGAAAAACGTGTTACACGGCTCAATCTAGGACCACCGTGTTTGATTACAAACTGCTGCTATTGCATCAGCAATAGGGCACTCGGCGGGGAAGAATCGCCCACAGAGTCGATCAGAAGCCGACGGTTTGTGCGCGCCAGCGAATGGGGCTGAACTGAGATGGCGGCAGTAGTTACGTGGAACAGTTAAGTAAATAAATCTCTAGAAAAAAAACAGAAAACACACACACACACACACACACACGCACACACACACTCGGTGCTTTTCAGAGCGCCAAATAAGCTGGATGGGTACATAACTAGCTTCCAGAGGGCATGGGATCTGCACAATTTTTATTTTGAAGAAGTTCAACCTGTATAAAAAAATGTAAAGGCGCTGCGGGCGACTGGCGCTTACATTTTAGCTATAGCGTGTCACTATTGTGCTGTGGTTACATCTGTGAGGCAGCGATACTCACTGTTTTTCTTTTCGCTCGCTACTCCAGCGACGGTCACTCCCTTTTGTCTCGTCTTTTTCTCCTTAATTTTTTCTTCCTTCCTTTTCAGTTGATTTCATTTCTACTGTTAAGCCTTTCGCTTTCTCCTTTGTGCCTCTCTTCTTCCGTTAATTCATGAAGCTCCACTAAGAAATCCGGCATGCCATATCAATGCAATACATTCATCGTTAAGGCGGATAAGCAAGAAAACTAGCGCATCTTACACTGAGTCGCGCAAGACTGGGTCACAGCAGAGCCGGTGGGCACGTTGCAGCTTCTCTTGTTAAACATCTGTACAGAATGCTTGGGTGGTCATTTAGCGCGTGCCGGTTCATGGTGATGATCATTTTCTATCTACAACACGCGGCAAACCTCGACCATAACGACCATAACAGCTCTGTTGCGAAAAAAAAAACTTATTCAACAAGTGCGATGCCCAGAGGGTGTGGCGTGCCATGCGCAGGGGGCGTGTTGTATACGTCTCCCTACCCCTTGTGGCCAACAGAACGCTGCGTCGATACCAGATTGACGAAACACAAGAAGTCGCGGTCGGGAAAACCCGCCTAATCGCTTTGTGACAATGTGTAGTAGAGTGTGGTTCGAGCATTTTGTTAGATGAAACAAATGCTTCCTATCGGCACAAAGTTGAGAGTGCATGCCTTATCATGGAACCATGTACCACACAGACGCCCCCCCCCCCCCCCTGCTAAAAAAATTTAAAAAAAAAAAGAACAGCGAAGTGCACCACTTGCAGAGTCAGATATTATGTCACCTCAAACACTTTGTTTAATCAGAAAACAAAGTGCTCTGTCATATATGTTGTAGGCCGTAACCTTAATCGCTCCATTCCGCCAAAGTTACGCGAAGAGGGAAAATTGGTTACTTTGTGGTACCGTCCACGCCTTGGCCCAGCAGGTACTCAGCATTTTGTACACAAAGACAAATTTGTCGCTGTTGCGCAACGATAGTAACGATGATGGAGATGTAAAGACTTAGGCGCCTTGCGTGCCCACAACAGGCGAGGCGAAAACTAAGATGCCGATTTGATGCTTTTAGGCCATGGGCTTTTCACTGTGAAAAATACACTTGGACCTTGGACAACAATGCAGTTACAAAAATATTGCTTATGACGTTAGAATCTTTGTTGTGCATACAAAAGCATTAGACACACAGTAGCCCTACGTGGCGCCAATTTCATAAATTTTTTCTAAGCATACAGATTGTGAATGAGAAATGTGTCACGATTTATTAAATAATTATACGTTGCTCATGTGTCGTGTCATGTACGACTGTCGTGAGCAATATGAAACGGAACACTCAAGTTACGTTCAAGAGGCCATTGTGGGTAAACGTAGTTGTCAAGCCCAAAAACTTGGAGGACACTTCAGGTTCGCCTTCCAGAGTACAACGCGACGGCGTAATCGGGCCCCGTTTTCATCGCCTTCTTATTCGCTAGCCAGGATTCGATCTCGGTCAACACCTCAACCACGTCGCGAGGAAAAGAACTTTTCGCCGTTTTAATCTGTCCTAGAATGCCTACCTGCAAGCGCAGTTGCAATGTGCCCACTACACCCTAATTCATCATTTTGGGAATTAACGAAGTACCCACTATGTACGTGTCATAAGGCATTAAGTGCACTTACTCACCTGCACTCGTTATTGATGCTGCTGCTGATAACGATTAATTTTGCGTGAGCGCTTTGTAATAGGTGCTCCTTTAAACCACCCACTCGTCGTCCATTTCAGATCTTGTGACGCATGGTGCGGTTTTACGCTTCTGCCGCATAGTTTTACATGTGTTAACGCGACTCTCGCACTACAGGACAACTGCTTAGCGTTTTGTCCCGAAACAGTTCATAGCACTGGCATGGTCTAATTATAACGGGCGCGAAACTTGGAACGAAAAGTGGTCTAAAACCTATTGCCACAGGCATCAACGCCCTCCGTACCATTGAGGCGCGACTAGGTGAGGAGGGGACAAATAACGAAAACCAAAAACTCAATGGAATTTTCTTTCGAATACTCTTAATTTTACATATCCCAAAGTAAACTACAAATTTACTTTATGGTTTATCAGGCACTTGGCTAAATAGTTGACTGCCTCATTCTGTTGGTTGAGCTGCCAGAGATGAGGGGCGTATGCAGGCAGTCTGCTATGTGGACTTGTGTTTAGTTCGGCCGGTTCCAGCAGCTTCGACGCACTGTCGGGTCGACGTGGCATCGCTCACTTTTGCGCGGTGGTTTCGTGCGTATCTTCCGTAGGTTATTTATTTGCTTATGTGTTTTTTTTACTGGCGTGGCACTTCAGAGAAGCTGAACTATCTCACATAATAATAATAATAATAATAATATCTGGGGTTTAACGTCCCAAAACCACGATATGATTATGAGAGACGCCATAGTGGAGGGCTTCGGAAATTTCGACCACCTGGGGTTCTTTAACGTGCACCTAAATCTAGGTACACGGGCCTCAAACATTTTCGCCTCCATCGAAAATGCAACCGCCGCGGCCGGGATTCGATCCCGCGACCTTCGGGTCAGCAGTCGAGCGCCATAACCACTGTATCACCGTGACGGGGCAGAACTATCTCACAGAATGTGTAGATAACCGCTCCTGTGACTGCAGACTGCTTTCGCTGGCGCACGGCCGGCGTGCCCTCGCCTCTTGTGACGGTGAATGCGGCACGCTAAGCGAAGAAACGCTGTACGTACTCTAAGGTTGCCATAGTGATACTTTCAAGGCTGCTGTCTCGTTCCAGTGGTTTTTCTCGATTGGGTAACGTGAGTTTTCGAAGTATTGTGCTATTGTGCTCGTGAGCCGTTGTATCATAATTTCTTAATCTGCAAACTATTTTGGTGTATGTTGCAAGTACACCATTTGGCAGATAAAACGAGCTTGCTTCCCCAGTCTTTTCTTGCTGATCTTCCTTTTCTCTCGCACACGCAAGTGGCGAGCCATAAAGACGCGATACAATTGCGTAGTTATCAGAAGCACGTAAAAGGTAAGCAATTAACAAAAATTTCAGCTTCGCGCCATGTAGTGCAAATGCGCGACGTCGCTACCACTTCCGGTTGTGACGTGATATCTTATTTATTATCTTTTACTTGCTGCTAGTTGTCCCCGCGATACGTAGATGGCGACGGTGGCAACGAGCCGCCAACTACTTGATACATGGGCTTCTATGGAAGTTACGTTACCAGTTTACATATACCTTGGCACTGGCGTGGATCAGTGATGGGTTAGCAGCTTGACAAGCAGAAGGCGTGAGTTCGATTCCGGCTCGGAGCCGTGCTTTTTATTTGCATCTTTCGCTATTTTTCGCTCACGGACAACGTCGATTTTTCGCGCACAACCCACGACGCCGACGCCACCACCGACGCCGACGCCGGAATTTCTGCGATACGAGCTCTTTAAAGCTACCGCGTTAAGAATGTTCGTAACATTGTAATAATAATAACTGTTAGGGTTTAACGTCCCAAAACCACGATTTGATTATGGGAGACGCCGTAGTGGAGGGCTCCGGGAATTCCGACCACCTGGGGTTCTTTAACGTGCGCCTAAATCTAAATACACGGGCCTCAAGCATTCTCGCCTCCACCGAAAAAAATGCGGCCACCACGGCCGGGATTCGATTCCGCAAGCTTCCGGTCAGCAGTCGAGCACCTTAACCACTAGTCCACCGTGGCGAGTGTTGAAGAGTTATTGAACACAATGGCCCGACTAGAGGGAAACGCAACGCGTGTCGTGTCTCCCCTGATGGCCGGCCGCGATTTTTCTTGGGGCGAGTGTAAGCGGAGAACGTGGTTAGAGTGTACTAGAACAGGGGAGTGCCCGGAACGAGCTTCAAAAAGTGAAGCCCAAAGAGGGTCAATCCGCTTGTAGCGCTGCGATCGGTAGTCTGCAGTGTGTCGTTGTTTAAAGAGTTGCGCGCGGCTCCGCGAAAGTGGTGCAGTGGTACGATCCCCGCTTCCCACTCAAAATGCCCGGGTTCGAATCGCATCTGTACAGGGTGGGTTTTTATTCGTAGTGTCTACCTTCATAGCTGTATTGGTTTCCCTTACTTTCTTAAAATTAGCTTCAGTTGCTACGTATTGCTGCAAAAAGTAACGCAAAATGAGAAGTAAAATAAAAAAAAATTCACAGTTAACATAGTTATTTGCAGCGCCATCTCGTGGGATTCAATCTCGGGGGCCATACCTTATGTTTTTGTTGAATTGCGCGGGATGGCGCTTCAAATAACTACGCTCACTGCTGGGGCGCACCCACACCGCTTGGCCGATCATTGTAAGCGGTGTGGGTGCGCCCCAGCATTTGGTGCAACTCCGGTGTTGGGAAGGGGTCATGACCAGATACGACGTGAGATCTGTGAGGCCATGTATATAAACAGGGAGGCAGATAGGTGTGTGAGTGTGCCCTCAATTGCCCTAACGAAAAAGGAGATTGGCTTCTTGGAAGGGCGCATGCGCGACGCGTAGCTTGGCACGTGCAGCTTGATGTGAAGGCAGAATAGTGACGTTTCCATCAGTTTAGATGTTGTTTTTTACACTTTATATGTCACGTGTCCAGAGTAAAATTTTCAGTTGAAGCCTAGCGGTCGTCCTGTCTGCTTCTTTCTCTGTCCTTGTTTTGTTCCGCTATATTATGTATTTAAGTCAAGACCAACTAGCCCAAATTTCAGCTTTAGCCATAAAGGTAATATCATAAATTTATATAATAAAGTTATATCTATAACTTATCATCCGAGGAGCGATCACAGAGCTCCAAAGCAGGGCAACGTTCTTGAAAGTTCCCGCAGTCCACTAAAACGAAAGGTCTGCGCGAAGTCTCGTTACGTAGAATCAATATAAACACGCGTTCTTTTTCAGTGGCTATGTCACGGCTCCCAGTGGTCATTTGAGGCGTCGTGGACATGCAGCCTGCTTTGTGTGGCCCCATTGTTAACGTCTCAGCTTTCGTCGTATTGCGCTATATGGTGCGAGAGCTACGTGATACTGCCGCAAGAGCGTTGGAATCTGCAGGAATGGCATAGGTCCAATAAACAAGGTGTGGGGCAAACCATATTCACTTGACAATCTATAGCATAAACTAAGGCCGGGATGCCACCGATGCGGCATACCGCGATGTAACTTACCACACATGCTGTGGCAATGCCCCGAGTTGCGCGCGGACGACGGGTCTCCAACCACAGAAAAGGACTGGGACACACTCCTCACAAGCCCCACGAGGACGACCAACTTCGGGCCGTCCAGAGGGCTCACGACCTGGCCGTCGAGTTTCAACTCCCGCTCCCATCGTGGGCGCGGCCCGCACACGAGGGCCATCGCCTACTCAGGACCAAATAAAGTTATTTAGATAGATAGATAGAATCTATAGCATGAAAAAAAAAAAGAGTTACGAATTCTGTACCGGGTGATGTACCCTTACCGCGCACCATATGCATACAATGAGTAAGCATTGAGAAGATTATTAGCACCTTTATTACCAAACTGGATCGAATCCCGAAAATAGATCGAAATCTCTTCGTCCACCTCCTGCCCGCCCTACCCGCCTAGGCCAATCGATACCTTCTACCGCTACAACATCATTATCAAGACACACACTGTAACATAATAAAAAAAAAGTGCACAGTACGAATCGTGCTACATACACAGCGGAAACCTGGAAGGGGAAGCCTTCAACAAAGAGTTTTATAGATTATATTGAAGAGTGGCACGGCGTTCGGGAACAACAGAGATGAAGCGCCAAGCTGGACAACTATGTTCATTCTGCAGAAGTCCGCAGAGATGTCGGAAATTTGCTCCAGTGGTGGAAGTCTGAGAACTACGTCTGCCGACGCCTTCACAATTCGCAAGGCAGATTTCGTGCTCCCCTGCGGCTTGCGCAAGCAGTTCAAGAAACTGCAGCATGGCAGGATATCTTCTGCAACAGGGCATGGCGTGCTTACAGCCGGAATCTCTTGATAATTTCACTTTTTGCAAAAGAACATGTGAAGAAATGAACTGTAAACTATGCCACGAAACTTATTTAATTTCATTTTCATTTATTGATACCATCAAGGTCAGTCATTACAGAGGGGAGTGAGTAAAAAACAGAAGTAAAAGCAAACAAGAAACGCAACATGCAATCAATAAAGATAAAGTTATTCGGCCCTATAGACTGTATATACTAGCAGTAGTGTGATATATAGAAATAATGGTATAACAAATAGTTTTTGAAATGCGAAGCATTTCTTAGCGAACTTCTGCGACTTTGAGCGTATCTATCTATCTATCTATCTATCTATCTATCTATCTATCTATCTATCTATCTATCTATCTATCTATCTATCTATCTATCTATCTATCTATCTATCTATCTATCTATCTATCTATCTATCTATCTATCTATCTATCTATCTAGCCGCCTACGACTTTGTGCTCTCCTGGCCGTTTCGTTAATCGGATGTATACCAAAATTGGTGTGTCATAACATGGCCTTATTACGAACATAAATGACAGGTCATATCATGAAAATCATGACACGCATGTCATGAACAGCATGATTTACATTCCACGACCTTAGGCTCTTGCGGCCGTTCCGTTAATTTCATATACACCAAAATTGGTACGGCGTGACAAGAATTCATGACGAACATAATGACAGGTCCTAACATGCAAATCATGACGCGCATGTCATGTGCAGCATGATTTACATGACATGGTCTCTGGGCGCTCGCGGCCGTTTAAATGAAGGGATATATACGAAAACTGGTATGACGAGACATTTCTGTATGATGAACATAACTGACACGTGGTAACATGAAAATCGTGACATGCATGTCATGTATGACATGATTTACATGCCACGCTCATGGCGCACTCGCGGTCGTTTCGCTAGATTGATATACACCAAAACTGGTGTTGTGCTATGTGACTGTATGAAGAACATGAATAACAGGTGGTAGCATGAAAACCATGACATCCATGACATGTATGTCATGATTTACATGCCACGCTCATGGTGCATTTGCGGCTGTTTCGCTTGCATGATATGCACCAAAATTGGTATTGCGCGACACGACCGTATGACGAACGTAAGTGAGAGGTGGTAACATGAAAATCATGACATGCAAGTCATGTACAACCTGATTTACATGCCACGCTCATGGTGCGCTAGCGGCCGTTGCAGTAAATTGATATACACCAAAATTGGTATTGCGCGAAGTGACTGTATGAAGAACATGAATAACAGTTGGTAAGATGAAAACCATGTCATGCATGTCATGTATGTCATGATTTACATGCCACGCTCATGATGCATTCGCGGCCGCTTCGCTAGCTTGATGGACACCAAAATTGGTATTGCGCGCAGCGACTGTATGACGAACGTAAATGAGACGTGGTAACATGAAAATCATCACATGCATGACATGTACGACATGACTTACATGTCATGCTCATGGCGGACTCGTGGCCGTTTCGCTTGCTTGATATCCACCAAAATTGGTATTGTGCTATGTGACTGTATGAAGAACATGAATAACAGGTGGTAGCATGAAAACCATGACATCCATGACATGTATGTCATGATTTACATGTCACGCTCATGGTGCATTTGCGGCTGTTTCGCTTGCATGATATACACCAAAATTGGTATTGCGCGACACGACCGTATGACGAACGTAAGTGAGAGGTGGTAACATGAAAATCATGACATGCAAGTCATGTACAACCTGATTTACATGCCACGCTCATGGTGCGCTAGCGGCCGTTTCAGTAGATTGATGTAGACCGAAATTGGTATTGCGTGATGTGACTGTAAGAACATGAATAACAGTTGGTAAGATGAAACCCATGATATGCATGTTATGTATGTCATGATTTACATGCCACGCTCATGATGCATTCGCGGCCGCTTCGCTAGCTTGATGTATACCAAAAGTGGTATTGCGCGCAGCGACTGTATGACGAACGTAAATGAGACGTGGTAACATGAAAATCATGACATGCATGATATGTACGACATGATTTACATGTCATGCTCATTGTGCATTCGTGGCCGTTTCGCTTGCATGATATACACCAAAATTGGTATTGCGTGACGCGACTGCATGACGAACGTAAATGAGGGGTGGTAACATGGAAATCATGACATGCAGGTCATGTACGACATGATTTGCAAGCCACACTCATGATACATTCGCGGCCGTTTTCCTAGCTTGATATATACCAAAATTGGTATTGCGCGACGCGACTGTATGACGAACATGAATACCAGGTGGTAACATGAAAACCGTGACATGATGTCATGTATGTCATGATTTACATGCCGCGCTCATGGTGCATTCGCGGCCGTTTCGCTAGATTGATATACACCAAAATTGGTATTGCGCGAAGCGACTGTATGACGAACGTAAATGAAAGGTGTTAACATGAAAATCATGACATGCCTGTCATGTGCGGTATGATTTACATGCCACTGTCATGGTGTGCTTCCGGCCGTTTTGTTAACTGGATATATACCAAAATTGCTATGGCACGACACGAGTGCGTGATGAACATAAACAACAGGTAATGCATTGTATATACCAGAATATGCGTTTCATTGGCATGGTGTATACTAGATTGTTCATGCATGCGTGCATGGCAAATATGCGATATATGGTGGACTAGATGCCATGGCATGAATGATTTCATTTGGCTCAAAGACAAACAAGGCGATGTATGCAGCTCTTTGCTGGCTGCTTCGCATTACATCGATTCCCACAGTGCGTGGGATCTGCCGAATTTTTTTTTTTCCTTTCGGCTGTTTATGCGTATTTTGAAAAGTACACGTGGTGCACGGAGTTGTTATAGTTTTACAGCAGAGCTGTTATGCTTGAGGTATGCCATGTGTCGTAGAAAGAAAATTATCGTCATCATGAACTGCCATTCGCTCTCTTCTTCATAGTCTGCTTCGCTCCCAGATCACGTCCGCCGATTTGTCCTCCGTGGGACGCAAGAGTGCTGATGAGTGAGAGAACCAGTACAGAGTGAGAGAAAGAAAGCGAGAAAGAAAGAGAAAGAGAGAGATTCCTGGTGAACAGATTCTTGGCGGCAAGGCTGGATTTGAACCCGCAGGCACGTAGCCAGGATTTTTTTTCGGGGGGGGGGGGGGGGGCAAGGCCTAATTATTCGAAAGAAAGTCTTTTCATGGTAAAAAGAAAAAATGTTGCCCGGGAATATAAAAGGCTGGACGAATTTCGGGGGGGACGAATTTCGAGGGGGGGAGGGCGGGTCCCCCCCCCCCCTTGCCTACGTGCCTGTGAACCCGCATACCCACCATCCGAAGGAGAGCGTCCTAACCACTAGGCTATCGAGGCATGCTAGCACTGGTAAAGATGGCGGCTGTAAGAAGGTCCATGTGCGGGTTGTTGCTTTTGGAAGCACTGCGTTTTGTAGAATGCAGTGTCAAAACGCGGTGTGTCAGCGCCGTGTCTTGCGTTTCCTTCATTTGTCGCTGTCTGTGTACGCTGCAACGTTTCCAAAACGCGGTGTTTTGTCGAAGGTGAGAGTGTCTTTGCTGCCCAGTACCTCATTTTGGTTGTCGCAGAGGGCAAGATCTACGATGAAATTAATGTTGCACTGTTCGCGCATGTAAACGTATGTTATGAATTCCGGCGCGCCAGAAATCCCAACGCCGCTGCGAAAAGTTTTTAGCGAGCCCGTGATCTCCGATAGCCAATGGTCCTCCACTGCTGGCTTTTTAGCGAAGTGCAAAAGCACGTATCAACCGTTCTCATTCACTGGTGCTGCTGCGCTGTCACAGGCCGTGTCAATTGGCCAGGCAGACGAGTTTTTCGACAGTGTTTCGTAGGTAGGTGGGCTAACACAATTGGCAGTTCCCAGTGGGCATCGTTTATCAAATGCTGATTGCCTAGAAAAACACGGCGACACGTCAATATAACTTCCAGCGACTTAGTCTTGCAATTACTAAATCCAAAGGATGAGGCGGTGATTTCGTACTACATATTCGGTGCAGCTACAAAAAGAGGCTGAGAGAAACATTGACTACCAATTGCTAAAAAATGATGGTAGGAAACTTGTTGACCATTTTTTAAAGCGGATAGTCTTATTGATTTCTCTGTGTGTTCGTGTGTATGTCCGCTGATCCGCATGCAGGAGCGGAATTGGGATGGTCGCAAATAATTCTGCTTACCTCCTGCTACAGCAGTGTATCGTTATAGGTAGGTGTAAACAGGCCCCTTCGTAGCTCACTGAACCCTACGATGAGACATCGGCCAGGCTTTACCACATACTCCTGCCCACAAGTGAAGGCAATCGAGCACATAGCATATGAAGCGGAAGGCACTAAGCTACTATACGTCCTAATATAGCAAGCGTCTCTTGCTTTGACGCCATCTCCAGTGCGCGTACGAGACATTTACGCCACGCAGAAAACACGCTAATATCAACACTACGAATATTTAGATTTTGCCGCCGCTGTTGCACAGTGGTTACTGTGCTTGGCTGCTGGCCCGAAAGACGTTAGTTCGATCCCAGCGGCAGCGGTCGCCTTTTGATGGAGGCGAAATGCTAGACGCCCGCATACTGTGCAATTTCAGAGCCCCGGCTGGTCGAGGTTACCCGAAGCGCTCCACTACAGCGTCTCTCGTAGCTTGGGTCACTTCGGGACATTCCCATTCGCAGTATTCCTTGATGCCGTTCGAAGAATGCAGCGAATTTTTAGCACGCCGACGTGTTACTGAAAATTGTTCCTGAAGTGCCGAGAATAAACAGCCATCGTCGGAGTAAGTTTGCCGATGCGAAGGTTGGTTATTTACGCCGTTCCTCACCGTTCACTCAGTAAGCGGAGGCCCGTGATAATATACTATCCCAGCTTTATACAACGCCCACGCGCATGGCGAAACGCGGGAAAACTGCTTCGCAACGCATTTTTTTCTGTGCTCGCGACGAATCCAACCGGCAGAAGCGCTACAGCATGTGCGAAAGTGGATGTCGTCTGCTACTTGGACCTCAATGGCCTGATTCGCGCGCTCTTCACTGGGTGGCGTATTGGCTCAAAGTATTCGCGAATAGTATAGTATAAGCAAGGGGGTGGGAAAGGAAAGTGAGGCTGAGGAGGAGGGAAAGGAGGAGGGGAGAACGAGTACAAAGAGAACGAGAGAGAGCAAAAGGAAGAAAGGGAACGAAGGGAGAAAAAGATAGAAGGCGAGAGAACGACTACAGAAAAAGATAGAGAGAAAGGGAAATAGACAGGGAGAGAAAGAGAGAAAGAGACACAAAAAAAACAAAGAAAAAAAATTGGCCGCATATCTGCGTGCTCCGCTGCAAATGCCGTGTAAAGACGATAGAGGAGGCGCTGCGTCTACGCTGCGTGAGATATGGACGCCATCTGGCAATACATCGGGAAACATGAGCTTGTGCAGATGGTTTCCTTCCTCCGTGGCAGAGGGCGTTCGTCGGCGCGCATGGCATGGTATTTCAGCGCAGTCGCAGCCGCAGCTTAAGAAACTAGGGTCTTTAGAAGTATGTATCTATGTATTTTCTATTAAAGGAACACACTGCCTAATACTTACCTAGTGATGTTGCGCCTCAGATATGCGTAATATTTACTTTTTGATCGACAGCGTTCACAAGTATGAACAGCCGTACCAGTTCAAGATGGGTGGGCGGTAAGCAAGTGGTTCAACTTTGGCCGGGTGGCTGAATCGGGTGACAGACAGACAAACAGAAAGACAGACAGACCAAAATTTCTGCGTTTAAGTTCCCCAAGAAAGACTATCGTCTTTAAAAAGAGAGAGCGCATAGGCATGTATAGTATGGTGTAGCAAAGTGTGGTGAAGAGAGAGATGAAAGGGTAAAAGCTTAGTAATGCCAGGACCAGCTAGATGCCCAGCAGCTTTGCTGTCACCCAGACTTACGTGACTTAGTGCGAGCTGCGCTAATGTTTATTTATGTTAGCGTATTTACAACAAAGGTAATATATTTGGCTTTTTCCCTGTATTTTTCTCGCCGCGGCAAGGTGCTACTATGCTGAAGACAAAGGCTACGTGTCCAAAATGATGCACGATTGGGTTTGATGTGAGAGCATCTTTAGGTTTCAACAGAGAGATTTCAACTAGACTTTCACATGACCTGATTCGTGATGCGTATCACCCTCTCCGATCACAACTATACATTAAGTTCCCTTCAAGCAGGGACATAACAGCATCACTAAATGATTAAGTAATTTTGAAAGAGCTCAATCCTTAACAAATTAAAATGCGATACTTCCTTCAAAGAAATACTCGGCTGTAACACCGGGTCACCTGCCGCCTTAGACATAGTCATAGAAAAGCTTTATATCATATATGCTGCCTTAAGCAAACGATACTCGCGACACATAACACCGCTTAGTAAATTTGTAATGGTTGGTCGACGTCATAATTGATTCTGGAACGTAAGCGTGTCAAAGCCATGCGCAGAAGTTACCAACGAACATCCGACCCCACATTACGACACATACTGCAAATTATACGCTGACGCATTCTCTATCTATAAGGATAACATCAGAAAAGCGAAATCTTCATTCTCAGAAGGGCATTTGTGATTTCCTCACTTAAAGATATCTGTGTGGTGACACGTTCAAAACAACATTTTAAAAGCATCACCACGTAAGTTTTCTTCTTCCCCTAGATTTGCCTAATGGCCCACACAAACAACTTATGGGGTCCGCCCGGCTATTGCTCGAGACATTAGTAGCAGTAGACAATTATTCCCAAGACAACGCGGATCATAACACCATGCGAGATATTGTAGCCCGCCCTTAGGCGTGGAAAACCTCGTACCCTCCCTTTACATTACCTGACATAGAATGTGCAATAAGCCAAGGCAATTCTCACTCCGCTCCTGGACACGACTGCTTAACTCACCCGTTTGTTTAAGATTTATTCAGATATCATCCCGATTTCGTTCACTTTATTTTTCATACCGCCTTAAGGATTGGCCATTTCCTCGCAAGCGTGGAGGAAAAGGAAAGTAATATTCACGCCTAAGCCCAGCCGTCCGCTCAATTCGCCTAAAGCGTGTAGATCAATTGTCATGAACTCTATCTTCGGTGAAGTATTGGAAAGACGCCTAAATGCAGGCCTATATTATTTTTCTTATGCAAACAATCTCCTCCACACTAATCAATTCAGGTTTACGAAAAAAAATACGCACAATTAGCATTTCACACAATTCCCAACAAATTGTCTGAACACAGAGCATCCAAGTTTCCTACTGTCTCAATCTCTCTCGATTTTGTCGGACCATTCAATAGTGTCTGGCATCCCACCTTTCTTCGCAAGCACGGGTGCCCCCAAAACTTGCGCTACCTACTCAAGTTCTTCATATGTAACCACGCTATATCCTTTTCAACAAACGTTGTGCAACAGGCAGCCCATCCATTCGTTGGTAGCCCGCAGGGATGCCCGATCGGCGCGCTTTTGTGGAACATTGCAATACACAGCTTACTCGACCTTCGAGCTTACTCGATTATAGCAAGAATACTCCCCAAATACTCGATGTTTTCTTAGAGTGTCTATAGCGATTATAGTTGCGTGGCAGAAGTACTCCCCAAATACTCGACATTTTTCTTCGATTGTAGTGACCACAACACCACTCCAGCTTCAAGTAGTGAAATCTTGTTGGAAAAAAACAGTCGAGCTTCGTTTTGTTGCGAATCTATGTATTCGTCAAGTGCCCACGAGAACACGGGCAGTACATCAGCTTTAGAAACTTGCGCGCAGCGTCAGCATCGATGGCAGTCAGCGTGAGCAAAGCGCTAGCCACGCATTTGCCAACGTGCGCGCAACTTCGTCACTCCGTCTTTGGAGGCGCACGGCTCGTTGCGTTGATTTGCCGAGATGCGCACCAGCCTGCTCGCAGGGAGAGGGCGTGCGCACGCATCGGTTAACACGACAGAAAAGCTTGGAAACAGCGGGCAGTCTTAAGGCTTGCTTGTTATTTTATCTGCAAATACTAAGAAAAATGGCTGCCAAATGTGGCAAAATAGATGTTCAGTCTAGCCAGAAATAAGTAGCCATGGAGCGAACCTGAAATTTTCGTCGCCAGACGGAGTTGTAAAGTAGCCAATTTGGCGCAAAGTTGCCACCAACGGCAACCCTGCAGGAACCACCTATTCGAAGCGCCCTAGAGGTGCTGGCATACACCCGAATCCAGTGCAAGCAAGCCTTCGGCAGGCAACACGTCTCGCTGGTTAGCGGGCAGAATCTCAATATTCAAGTCAGACTCAGGGCTGATATTTCATCGTTACGCCTGTACATCTTCCAGAATCGGTTTCCAGTGAATGAACGAATGAATGAATTAACGATTTTATTTCTGCAGATACGTACAGAAAAGCGATGTGAAGCTAAATGCCATTCGGCTTGACAGCTTTTCGCTACGAGGTAACACAAGCGACATAAGAGCACACAATAAAAAGGCTATGAAATGTGCCATAAATATAAGGAACAGCGAAAATGTATCTAAACATACGCAATAAAAAATATATATTCTATTGTGTATAGAAAATATACACAATAGCATTTGCGGGACCAACGCCCCTGCAAAGCATTGGTCTCGGGTTTGATGCCCAGACCAGGACGAATTTTTCGGCAACTAAAAAGCTTTCTTTCTGAAAAATCCGTACGGACTTCTTTGTGGCTTCGCGCTACTAAAGGGTGGTTGTCAATTTGCCTTTCCACAGTGCAACATTATGACGAATATTGATGTGTTGAGCATACCCAGGAATTCGGGACATCGCTTTTAGTTCACCTTTTTTCACACCACGTGGCGTACGGACCTTCAACGTTCAAAATTCGCGCGATGACGCTTGCCGTAATCGCGCGAATCGAGAAAACCACAATACATAAAAAAAGCACGACGACGATATCCGCTACAATCAGGCAGCGCGAACCTAAATCGCCTAGTGATAACCGCAACGCGTGCAACGAGCGGCCGGTTGGGCTGCTTGACCGTGAATCAGCAGTTCTGTTGCAATGAAAGGGGCCATACAAGTCGCTCGGCTGTTCTTGATAACGACGAACTCCGAAATAACGTGTTGCCCTTCTTCTCATCCCCTGCCTCTTCGATGTATTTCGTCCGATTATATTGTTGCTGGCTCCCACGGGTTTCTTAAAAGAAAGCAAGAACGTCCTTTAGCGCTGCTGTTTTTGTAATTAGAAAAAGCTAACTTCCAGAAAATTATACAAGTTCGGGAGGCAGTGATGACGATCGCGGGTTTGAAATTGTGCAGACAGAGGCTTGCCGTCCCTAATTTCAGTTGGCCTCAATTTATGAAATCAATATTTTGCACTATTACGTCAAGACGTCTGGCCGTGTTATATTCGCTGCCACAGACATTTTTCTTTAAAGCTCAATAAGCAGCAGAAGTAAAGGAAGAATACCTCTGCAAGCAAAATATTATTCGATGATTTTCCTAAAAAGAATGGTTTTAATAAAGTCACCTTAGTTTCAACAGCGCTTTTTAGTTTTTAAGTAACATAACTAAAGACGTCGGAAAGCACCGACTTCATTATGCTCATGACATGCTACCCAGGCCGCGTTTTCCTTTCGGTTAAGTGTTGATAAAGAGGGGTGAAATAGACTGGACTGATATAAGGTATCGTGAAACCCGCCTTCTTGTTTGACTGCCTATGCTGGTCAGTTGTTAGGGTGCTCGACTGCTGACCAGCAGGTCGCAGGATCGAATACCGGCCGCGGCGGCTGCATTTTCGATGGAGGCAAAATGCTAGAGGCCCGTGTACTTAGATTTAGGTGCGCGTTAAGGAACCCCAGGTGGTCGAAATTTCCGGAGCCTTCCACTACGGCGTCTCTCATAATCATATCGTGGTTTTAGGACGTTAAACCCCAACAAATATTATTTATAAATTATGCTGGTCTGCATAATTGTAGGAGGTCGCGGCTTGAAAGCCGGCTTTTGCGGCCAGTTTTATTCTAGGCAAAATAGCTTGTTTCTATGTTTACACGGTAAAGTTCGTTAAAAAGTCCCTCGTCAGGACCCATTTAATATTTTCATAACGAGTTGAAACCTTTTGCTTATGTGAGCAAGGGACCTGGAAGGTTCTCGAAAAGCCGTTTTATTTTTATTCTCTGTGTCGTGCGTTTCTTTACCGATAGACAGCGTAGCACCTCACGAGGCGATGTTTCTCAAATAGTGGATTACACTGAAAGTTGTCAAAGGCAAGCTGAGCAACCTTGCACGAATATCTTTCTTTTTTTTTGGTCAATTAGTTCACTGTTGAGCGTGAAAAAGGGTGCCGAGAGGGGACAGAAAACGAAAAGAAGCACACATACACAACGCTAGTTTGTGTGCAACTCTTAAAATAGCGGGTACACCCCACAATAGTGCGGTGTACCCAGTATTATAACAGTTGCAAGGCATTGAACTGCCCTGTTACCGTGCTGCCAGAAGGTAAACATTGCTGTCAACGTAGGCCTTGTCTGCCGCGGTGGAGCAGTAATTATGGTGCTCGGCTGCCAACCGGAAGGTCGGGAGTTCGATCCTGGCCGCGGCGGTCGCATTTCGAAGGATGCGAAATGCTGTGCGATGTTAGTGCACGTTAAAGAACACCCGATGGTCGAAATTTCCGGATCACTCCACTACGGCGTCCCTCATAATCATATCGTGGTTTTGGGACGTTAAACGCCAGATAATATTAACGCAGGCCTTAGCTGTGCTACGGCGACGTTCTGCAAGCGGAGTTCTTTCTCTGCATTCCCTTAAGTACCGTAGGCGATGTACATACTCTGTTTTGGTTACGTAATGAGCCCCACCTTTTTTTCTGTTTTGCTTCGTGGCGCTTATAGAGTGGCCGCATTGAGCTTCTCTCAATGGGATGTTAACTGAAGTCACGTGCTGCAGGCAATGACGCTGAAAGCATTGTGCTGCAGTGCGCGACTCACATCTCGCGGGAAGTGTGGCTCCCTCTGCGAGTAACGGCCTCCTTTTTCATTATTTTCCTACTTTGTAGACACGATATTCGCCTACTAATCTACGGATCGAATTTGTCCGAAATCTTACATGATGCCAATAAACAATAGAGGGGCTAAGTAATAGCAATAATTTTAATGTTATGGTCGGGTTTCACGCTTGGCGCCGCTGGATCGTGGGAATGATTTGGCGGCATCTGCCCTGCTTTCTGCATCGTCAACGTTCCCCGAAACGCACCTCATGCGATGACAACACGGCAGTCGTGCCCTGAACCTTTCCAAGCTGTCAGTTCCCCTCGTCAATCGCCCTGGACACACCCGGCCGAGTTTGACGGTTTTATGACCTGGAAGTGAGCTGTTTGCAGTCGGGGCTGCTCGGAAGAGGCGGTAACTTGTGCACTGCTTTGTGCAACGTTCTGCGAGATGCACTGGACAATTAGCCGAGCGCCTGAGATCCTTTATCGGGAACCTTTCTCCGTGGTGCATTTATGGCTTGGTGACCCGGCCAGCAGCCGGCTGTCAGCAGAGCCGGCGCCGCTATTAAGGAGAGGAAGGACTGCACCTGACGGCACGGCCAGTGTTCAGGAATTTGCGCCGCCGCGATCCCTTCACTGTGTGTATGGTGCCCTATTGTGTCTTCTGCTCAGCTCCCAGGCGCCGTACGTCGGATCAGGCGCGTCGCTTCTCTCTTTCCTGAGGTGGAAAGGAGGCAGTGCTTCACTTTTCCCCTTTGGGGGTTGAGATGAAGACAACTTACTTCATTGTTTTCCCCAACAGGGAATCTGGGGAAGACGAAGGCTTTATAACGCGAGCGTCGAGACGCTCCAAAGACACGCTACCAAATAGTCATGTAAATAAACGTTCTTGTAATCAGCTCCGGCTCCTGAACTTTACTTCTCCCTGAGGCCTGGCTGGTCCCGGTTCTATGGGCAGACCCCCGACCACATCAATGGCTCGTGATTTTGCAAGTTCCTAGTGACCCTTGTGACCCGGTGAGGTTAGAAGCGCGGGCTCGTGCCATTCCAAGGGAAGATCGAGAGCTCACGCCTCGTGACTACGCTTGCGAGAAGTACATCTCGTAGAGTAATTCCCATCATTCGCTTAAAAAAAAAACGCACTGGGTCTCTTATGCATTACACTAAGACGACTCGAAAGTGAAAGTCTTCTTCTTTTCGTCATTCGATGTCTGTGTTCTGCCCCACACCCGTGCAAAAAAGATTTCTGCGTCGAACGTGGTTTTGCACTGCCTCTGTGATCGGCCCACCGATCACAGAGGCAGTGCAAAGCGACAATGTCATGTGATGAAGTCACGTCATGTGACGTCATCATGCCGTCATAATGAAGTGATTTTGGTGATCTGTGATGTCATAATAACGTCGCGTCGTGATGTCATCACGTGATGATTTTTTGTTGCCGCCGCCAACGCAGGATGCCGACGCCGGCGGCCAATTTTCGCGTTTGATGAGGCACCTAAGGATTTCGCCTTAATAATTATACCTAACCTATCGAGTTCAGGTGAAAAAAAATTAGCGCAGCTTGCACGAAGTCGCACAAGGCTGGATCACCAAAAGAGCTGCTCGACTAGAAGCAGAAGAGAAAGAGCACGCAGATGGAGAAGATAACGAAGAGGGCGCGTGCCGATTCATGGTCAGGCCTGTGCGGTACACGCAGCACAGTCACACCCAATGCTGGAACAGAGTCCTTTCTAGAGCCCATTGTAAACTCTCTTGGGGCAACTATAATACAAGTACACAGGCAAGGTGCACACTACGCCATAAATGATCGCAATATTCATGAAATTAACAGCTTTCGCTGTAAAAAACAGAATAATAACAGCTTTCGTTGTAAAAATGCGGCTTTCGGCAGCGCGAGCCCAATTGATACCGAAACTCGAGTGCGCCGTTTCCGGAGGCTCAGCGGGTGAGCTGCAGATTGTTTCAGGCTGAGGGTGGCAGGAACAATACAGTTGACTAAGGACGTTAAAGTAGTTTAACGACTGTCTCTCCAGAGCATAGGCTACTGTGGTCAATTTAGCGTCGGCTAAAGAGTCTAAATTTTATTCCAGCGTCGCCGACATAATGTGCACCCACTGTAGGGACAATTGGCTGATAAAGTGTGGCGCTGCTGAGCGCGAGGTCGCGGTTTATATTCCCTGCACCAGCGGTCGTATTCCGGCGGGGACGAAATGCAAGGAAACACGCTTACTTAGGTCTGTTAGATGCACGTTCTAGAACCCCAAGTGTTTAAACCTCTTACGGAATCTCCCACTGCGGCTTGGCGATAATGACAATGTGGTTATGGCACGTGAAGCCCCTTAAATTATTATTATTTACGTAGGCCGCTAGGGCACAATAAAAATAATACATGAAAAACAACCCTGTACACACGTGTCATCATTAATGCGGGAGTGTCACGCACCGAGTTTTGCCTAAATATAATATTCTGCATGTTCCATCACAAGCATCTGCTTATCAATAATTCGGAAGTATCCATGTGAATGCGCACGTGGATACTTCGGAATTACGCATGCTTTGACGCAGGATCAGAAAATCCAGATATAAAGAGATAAGGTTATGATATTCATCTAGTCTTGCTTGCTTTCTTCGCTAGGCCGTCTTGTGGCGCTGCTGTCGCATTAGAAAAGCTACAGCGCAGTGTGTTTGTATTTTCGCGGGGTACAAGTAAAAAAATGGCCCCTCCTGGTCTCTGTATATATATATTTCTTGCAGTCAGATTGCAAGTTGTGAAATCCACAACCCGACTAGACGCTTAAGACGTGTGCGGTTTAAACCGGTGCACTGTGGAGAAAACGATAAACCAGGTGCAATATAAATGCATCAAGCTTTCATTTTTGGCAATTCAATTTACATAAACCAACACTTCACCAATGTCACGCGGTAATAATAATAATAATAATAATAATAATAATAATAATAATAATAATAATAATAATAATAATAATAATATTATTATTATTATTATTATTATTATTATTATTATTATTATTATTATTATTATTATTATTATTATTATTATTTCTCAGAGAGGACAGGTTGACGTAATTTAATGTGACCTGAGCAAGGCTCTTGACATAGTCAGCCACACACTGATTATGGTTAAACTTGCGCACTTTGGTGTTGACTTGTCAGTTGTGAATCTCCTGCAGAGCTATCTGCTCAATAGATATTGTTATGTAGCCGTAAATGGTCAAACCTCTTCTTTGTATAAAGTGACTAGTGGGGTCCCTCAAGGGTCGGTATTAGGCCCACTCCTATTTTTAATTTACGTTAATGATGTTTCTTTTGCCATTCGTAATTCTTCTTTCCTCTTGTATGCCGATGACATCAAGATTTTTAAGGGAATTCATTCAGTTAACGACTGTCGCTTGCTGCAGTCAGACTTGCGCTCTTTTTCCTAATGGTGCAACGGTAATAACCTTTCTCTGAATACCTCGAAGACAAAATTCATGTCTATCACTCGCAAAACATCTAGTGTGCCATTTCAATACCCTGTCAATTCTGTGCCGTTATGCAAGGTTTATGAAATCAGTGATCTTGGTGTTGTTGTGGACAGCGCGTTAAACTTTTCTTCTCACGTTAAGCCTGCTGCTATGCGGGGCCTTCGTTCTCTCGGATGTGTTTGTAGAATATCTCGAGAATTCTGGTCTCCCATGGCCCTACACAAATTGTACACGGCGATATGTATTCCGCAACTTGAGTATGCGTCCGTTATATGGAATGGCATTGCTCAATCCAGCGGTAACACTATTGAACGAGTCCAGAAAAAATTCCTCAGCATATAAACCATCGCTTT
This sequence comes from Rhipicephalus sanguineus, assembly GCF_013339695.2. Classification (NCBI taxonomy): domain Eukaryota; kingdom Metazoa; phylum Arthropoda; class Arachnida; order Ixodida; family Ixodidae; genus Rhipicephalus; species Rhipicephalus sanguineus. Next base: position 204,521,054 of record NC_051176.1, on the reverse strand, counting down.
GCTAAAAATGACTCTGGATCTCGTTCAAATACTGCTGAATTATTATCACTGCCATCACTTCACTGCCGACGAAATCGCTCTGATCTTTTGTTTCTTTACGAGCTAGTCCACGGTATCACATCCTGCCCTGTACTTCTCAATTGTGTAAATTTTCGAATTCCGCGTAAGTTAACCAGAGAGAACAGACCGTTTCATGTACCCGCCTGCTTCTTCCAACAACTCTACCGTTCACAGGATACAAAGTCTCTATAATGTTAATTTTCTTGATCTTGACGTTTTTCATGGCCCACAATCATTGTTTTTATCCGAGCTTTGTACTGTTTGACATAGTGGGCACAATGTACAAAGTCTTCCCTTCTCAGTCTCTCACATAGTTGTATATATGCAATCTAATTTTTTATTCCCCGTCAATATTTCTCGTGGTGTCTCATTTTACTCCTCCCCTTTGTGTTCATTCTCTTTGTCTACGTGTTTTTGCTCTTTTTATTTCTGAAACTGTCTGTATTGTATGTTTATTTTTATTGTTTTTTTGCGTGCGCCAGCACAAGGACCTTACGGTTGTTCCTGGCACGTTAACATAAATAATTGATTGATTATTATTTTATTATTATTTTATTATTATATTATT